>NC_083569.1:111804487-112104487 GCF_027579695.1 Neoarius graeffei | reverse complement strand
CTATCAAATGGATATCTCCATTTTGACATTAGGTTTACAATTTCAGAGTTTGATAATGTACAGTCACCCAAGAAAAGTGATACTTTTTCTGTCACATCCATAACGCATCTTTTATTGGCATTTTCTGGCATGCCCTAGATGTACTATGGGAATTGTTCTTGTTCTATCACTTCTCCAGTATGGTACAGCCTTAAAATATGCAACACCTGTTTAAATACTGGGAGACAATAAAACATGCACTGGGTCATTTGTTGCCATTGAGTTCAAGTGTCCCGTCCATAACGCTGGAATTGCTCTAATGATAAATATTTTTTCAGGTTCCTTCTCAGCCCTATCTCCTCCTGGGTCTCCAGAACCATCTTCAACCTGTTTCCCTGCAGGGAATCCACAACTCTCCACACCTGGGACACTCTGTACATCAAGCCCAACTCTGCCTTCACCACGCACATGGCCTGGAAATTTCAAGGTTTGTGGAGGGCTGATCTTAATCTGTTTTACTTGTTAGGTATGCACACAGATGCAGTCGGCACCTTTGGCCTGCCCCAGCGAGGAGGAAAGGTGGAGTCATCAAGGGGGAAAACATTTACTTATACATGGGTTTCTCCGTTTGCAAACAGCTGCGCTGCACACGCATCCAGAGATGCCAGAAATGCTAAGTGGCTAGGTGTTTAACATTGAAAGTCCCATTGGAGCAGTATAGTGTGTGGTTAGAACCTGTTTTCTAGTCGGCTGGCTGTTGTAGCTGTTTCTGTGGTTTCTGTACTCCTACCGACTCCGTTTGGAAGAACAAATGTCATCGTGTGTACATCAGAATAGTTTTATATGCGCTCTAAAGTTTTATTGTATCGCGCCAATCACATGTGAGTGCAGCCTTTGAGTGACAGCAGCTTCCAAACAATCAGAGGCTGCATCTGATCCCGAAACCCCACCTTGTAACCAGTGGCTACCACTGGGCTACAGAATATTGTTATTTAGAGAGCATACCAAACAATTCTGAGCTACATGACAATATGTTCTCCTAAACTGAGTCAGCAAGAGTACAGAATCCACGCAGGTGGATAAAACAGCCAGCCGACAACAGGTTCTTATCATACGCTGTGCAGAGCTCCAATGGGACTTTCAATCACAAATATCTCTCCATTCAAGTCCTTTTTTCTTGCTGTTATGGGATTAAAACCATGACTCATTGATTCCAAGACCAGCCAGGTTTTCGTATATTGTAACTAATTGTAACAAATCAAAGTATCATAAAAACATCTTTTAAGTTCAAGATAAGTTGGAATGCTGCATGTTGAAATTGGCCGGAATTCTCCTTTAAGATAAATAAACTTCAGGATAAGTTCTCTCAGCAGGTTGCGTTATATTATCAGTTGGCTTTTTACAGTGATACTACAAAATTCCTATCCTTGTGTCCTATTTATTCCACATTTTTTTTGTTTGCATTCTTTAAGGTTAACTGGTCGAAGATGCCACAAGAGATCAGGTCAGCCATCACTAATTCCACCAGGCCAAATCCTGCCGCCAGAAGAGCAATGGTCAGAGAGCTGGTTGACCAAATGAGGGTGCACAATGTGAATCCCAATAGAGGGATCTGCATGAAGGTTGTGAATGAGATAATGCATCAGTACCCTGTATGTTTTGGGGATGTAAATGATGACACAGTTGCTGGAGCATCACTCATCCAGCAAGTAAAAACTAGAATTGAACATTGGCACGGTTAAGAAAAACTAAGCAGAGCAGTCCCCAGGTACGAGCAAATGGCAGACATCCTGTTGACCAGTATGGATGTGTCCAATGGGCACCTCAACAGCTCCCCTCAGGCGAGACCGAAGAAACGTTGCAAGGGATGAAGATTCAGATGCAGCAGCTATATGCCCAGGTAGATGTAGTGGAAATTAATGTTAATAATTAATATCTTACATCTTGGATGCACAAACTTGTATTTTCTTTTTGTTGTTACCCCCCACCCAGGAAGGAATGTCAGGTGTGGAGAGAGGAGCGCTGCAGACTTGGCTCCAAAAAACGTACATTCTCCAGCGCCGGGACCTAAATTGTGACCCACCACACAGCATCTCGAAGCTGAAAGAAGACTGGCCGTATCTCTTCTCCCTGCATGGCCTCTTCCAGCACTTCACCGAGCTGACGGGAGTCCCCATCCGAGAGAAGATGGCAGCCGCCATAAACGACAAGCAGCACAAAATGTTGGAGTACTTTGCACAGCAGAAGAGGCCAAGTGTAGAAAAGGCTGTACAAAAATACAGAAGTGGCAACCAGTCAATTTGCCTGGTCATGTGCCTGCTGGCCCACTTTAAGGAGCAGGATGATGGTATCTTCCTCATAGTTGATGTGAGTATAACTTGCATTACATATTCAACCACTCCCTCCCTTCACTCTGTCCTGCTACTTTTTAATTGTTAATAGGGCTTGGGATTGTGACTTTATCACCGCCATGGCGGACATGTTACCAGCTTGTTCCTTTGTTAACTCTGACCACTGAGCTGTTCATAGACGTACTCGCTCTCGTGCGGCCTAATTTTTACTTACTATTTGCTATCTATACTATTGTTATTATTATCCTACCTGCTGGGGGAGCAACCACGGAGACCAAGTAAGTTATTATTTAGATATTGTAATACTCCACTGACTGATTAGCCTGGCCATCAGACCGCCATCTATACTGGCATCATACATTGAAGCTGATTTGCCTCTTGGTGTCAAGTACAACCTCGGTTTTGCCTGATGGATGTGGTTCTGCCTTGCTCCACACATACATCTGGGAGAGTGCTGTGTTGGATTTGTTTTCAGAAGGAGTGGCCTTGCCACCAATAAATTCCTTCAAAACCGTTCTGTCTTTTAAAGACGCAATATGTTGTAGACTTGACAATACAGTTGAAATTAGAGTCAATGCTGATGTGTCACTTCCACCATTGTTGTCCTACTTTAAGGCTCCCCAAATAAGTGAGGAGCTAATATGAGGAGCTAAGCCCCCTTGTGGAGGTTTGCAGAATCACCTGTATCTGGCGAGAGCCAGGTTAGAGTACTAATGACAGGTCTTGTTTTCTTTGTTGTGGTGTACTCAACTTACTCATGGTTACCTTATTGTTTTTCCTCTCCAGCCCTCTGCCACAACTGCGGACATTCACACATCAATCGCCTCATGCACACCTCAATTAATCGTACCAGATATAATTTTTCCTTATTTTGTAGAAGTTCTTAAAAGAATGCCTGTGGTTGAGGGAAGCTCTATTTAGTGTTCTCTGAGAGTGTCGTGCAAAGTAAATCGTACAGTACATTTGTAAGATTAAAGGATGCATTGTAGGTAGCTCTAGTGTGCTGTGTAGTTTGTAGTTGTTGATGGCTTTCAGGTGAACTTCTACATGCTGACACGTGGTACATGTCCATCGAAGGTGTGTGTGTGATGGGGCCCCATAGCAGCCTGCTGAATGGCTTAATTGCTATGTTTGCGGCATATGTCTTTAACCTGCAGTATCCTGCAGAAGCAGCAGCCACCCTAGAATTCATCCAGAGGTGTGTTTCAATTGCACTAGCATTAAAATGCCCATTGCCAAAACTTGTTCTACTGTACACACATGCACGCCACCACATTTCTCTCTTCCTAACACACACCCACATACACACGCGCGTGCGTGCACACAGTAATCTCTTCCACTGAAATGCATCAGTATTTTTATTTATTTCAATAATTAAAGGAGAATTCCGGGCCATTTCAACGTGCAGTGGTGACGCTACCCTTGACTTGATGCTTTTTTTTTTGTTCATCCCTTTCCGTGATCCTTGCCTGCTAATTGGGGGGCATACTGGGTTTATTTTTTACATAGTGGTTGAAGTGTCTTAACTTACTCCAAATATCGTCCCAAAAGTTATGCAACATCAACAGACACCTTGCAACACAACACTTAACTTTTTGGAATGGTATTTTGAATATGTTAAAACATAGTACAACTACATGTTGAAATTGGCCAGAATTTCCCTTTAATTATTTGCCCACTAGACCCTTTACACCTAATGCCAGTAGGTTATTTGTTATTACCAACATGCACAGCCCAATTGTGTTTTTCCCCTCTGTCTTTTCAGAGCCTTTTGTGGCATTAACACCCAGACAGGCAGCAAGACCGGGCAACGACGGGGGCTGAACGCACCAGTGTGCACTTTGTTGCGAAAAATGTTAGATTTTCAGTTGGTGGGTTGCCTGTAAACTGGTGAGTGCTGGGGTTGGGTAGGGAGGGAGTTGGTGTAGCTACCACCGCTCTGATGTAGCCACCACCACTCAACACAAATAGGAGGTCTCTCTCTCTCTCACACTCACACACAAACACAAATAAGTTTGTAGTGTTTGTTAGTTTTTCACGATATTGAATAGATGAGAAGATGCAGCACAGTGTTACTATAAAGGCTACAGTACATTCTTCTGTTTTTTGAAAGTGGATCAGGTGCATTTTTGTGCACCATAAAACTTCATTAGTTTTTTCACAATTGCTAACACACTTTCTGAAAGTATGTCTCACATTGCCTCACATGTCTCAGAGCTCTACACACAAATCCCAAAACTCAGTGTCATAAGAACACATAATACATTTTTGCCACCCTTTCATGTGCGCTGTGAGTATAAAAGCAATATTTCATAACACGCATACCATCTGTAGTAAATTGAACACTGAACAAAAAAAGGTCTAGGTCATTATGATGTTTTTCCACTCATCTTACAATAGTGTGTTAGCATATGCACATTGGAGGTCAATGGTTATGAGTGTCTATTGAAATGATGGCTGTGTGTCATTTTGACGACAAAATGGCGTTTTTTAAAGTTAAGTGTTTTGAGTGAAGAGTGTCATTTTGCAGGAGAAGTGAGGTGTTTTGCCCATTGTGTGTGAGTTTGTTGGATTTGTGTGTAGAGTTTTGAGAATGTGAGGCATGTTTTCAGAAAATGTGTTTTAACAATTGAGAAACTGTAATGCTCATAGCGCACAGACAGGGTGGCAAAAATTAATTTTATGTATATTCCTGACACTGAGTTTTGGGATTTGTGTGTAGAGCTCTGAGACATGAGACAATGTGAGACATGCTTCCAGAAAATGTGTTAGCAATTGCGAAAAAACTGTAGTGAAGTTTTATGGTGCACAATATGCACAAAAATGCACCTGATCTACATTCAAAAAACAGAAGAATGTACTGTAGCCTTTATAGTAACACAATGTGCTCCATCTTCTCATCTGTTCAATATCACGTAATGTTTTCCCTTGTTAAAAAGCTCTGATTTTTTTCTAGTTAACAGTTGTGACAAGTGTTCATCCCAGTGATGAAGTACAGTATACATCGAATGGTAATGGAATTTAGAATTTTGAATGTCAGTGTGTTCTTGATGAAAACAAGTCATTTTCTTCATGAAAATTGTGCCAAATGCAGAGAATTGTGTGTAGTTTTTGAAAAAAGTGTGTTAAAGAACTGCAATTTGAGTGTGAAGCAGAAATTGTTTGTAGTTTAGCTGAATTGGTTAAGGGAGTTGGTGCATGAGTGACATGTTGTCATCATTGTGCTACAGGTACCCAGAATTGTGTGTAAACAATTGTGAAAAACTGTAACATAAACACTACAAACTTATTTTACTGTGTGTGAGAGAGAGAGAGACCTCCTATTTGTGTTGAGTGGTGGTGGCTACATCAGAGTGGCGGTAGCTATTCACAATTTCCCATCTTTCCCAACTTTTTCTGTTTTGGGGTTGTAGTTCATTTCCAGAATTTATGCTGGCTATTCATTTTTTTTTCATTTTCTGTTTTTATGAATATTTACTACCACCATCAATGTCTATGATTTCTGTAAAGTCTGTTATACATTTAAAAAAATAACTCCACAGGGTCTTCATTTGGTTTTATTTTGTCTTTCTTTTAAATATGATGCATGAAGAGACTGTTACTTGTTATAGGGCAGCCATGTATGAATTCAGCAGCCCCCGTGAGCTTTTGTTTCATTTATTGTTACTGATTGCATTAACTGTTGTAGACAGTTGCTGTATTTTAAATAAAGTGGATAACATGTACTACTTTTGTGTTTCTTTTCAGAAGGATAAATTTATCCAACACTGTAAAATTTACTGTACATTTTACAGGAAATTCCTGGCTAATAGTTGCCGCAAATTTACTGTAAATAGGATACAGGACTATTACCGTAGAATAAACACAAGGTACTGTACTTGATACACACTACTGTAATATTACAATATTCATGTAAATTTCCAGGGATTTCCTGTAAATTTACAGTATTCTATCCTGTAAATTTACAGGAAATCCCTGGAAATTTACATGAATATATTGTAATATATTACAGTAGTGTTGTATTAAGTACAGTACCTTGTTGTGTTTATTCCACGGTAATAGTCCTGTATCCTATTTACAGTAAATTTGCGGCAACTATTAGCCAGGAATTTCCTGTAAAATTTACAGTAAATTTTTTAGTGTAGCAAGTGTTAATGTAGGCCGCAACAACTGTGATTAGTCTGCTTCGTAGCATCACATTTCTGACGACTCATTCTTTTCTGCAAAAATCAGAACTTGTATTATTGTATGAAAATAAATTTATAAAAGTGAGGCTCTATAATGATTGTAGCTTATTATAATGGCCAGTTTAACCCCGCATCTAAACCTGTGGATTTAAAGACCGTGGCGCTATTTTCGTACCTCGTTCCTGAGTGTGCAGTGGGACTTTCATTTCAAGGTGCTCATAATGCTGAATACAGATGTGTTAAAGCACTTCAGGAATACTCAGTGAGAATTCACTTGGTTTATCGTTGAATAATATGCGCAAGTAAAATATCAGGAAATTTGTTTCAAAACAACAACATTGTCTTATTTTCTGTTTATTATTCCTACAGTGAAATATGGAGCTCATGTAACCCAGTGACAACAAAGGGTTAAAAATGTTAATGTATATTGATATGTTCCTGTTTTCTGTGTCGAACAGTAAGAGATGATCAGCCATAGTTTTACTGTTTTCTCATCTGACCCAACAGAGAGATGATCAGCCACTCAGAGCGCATAGTTGGTCAGGTCCTGCCTTAATTGAACATGATTGACAGGTCATGACGCATCTGCGTGATCAGATCTCAGGGTTTCCCATACATAGACCATTGTGTGGCGCAGCGCCACACAATGGATTCCTATCGCCACACAATCAGACTCGCGATTTTGAAAAAAAAAAAAATTCCGTTGCGTATCGTTCCGTTCCGCACACCCACACAGAGAGAGAGATGGAGAGGTGTGTCCACAGGCCTGCAAGTGCGCATATACCCAGACTGCAAATAGGCCTGTTAGGCTAATTAAAAATAACGCAGCCTTTCCACCCCTTATTTTAAAAGGTAGCCTACGTCGTGCTCGTGATGAGCTTTATAATAGCCTTCTTGGCTTACAGGAAACGGACATCCCTGAGTCAGGCTATAAACCAATTTTGATGCATACAGTAGCAGCTTGACGTGAGGAACCGGCCTTATTGCATTATCCCGTTTATCCCGCTTGAGCAATCACTTCCCTTATGATAGGGGACTGGAGTTTTTTTTTTTTTTTTTTTCCAGGAAGCCACGCAGAATTAAATGTTCTGATAGGACATGCAGGCTTTTGCACCAATTAGGGTAATGCTTTTTCATTATTGTTAGTTGCCTTGGTGTTACCTTAAGTGGTTTCTTGCATCTAATGATATTTTATTATTTTGTTGTTACATTATACTATTTATTTCATTTTAGTATTGGTTGAGGTAAGTGTTGAGTTCAATATTTAAAATAAAAACCTCCAGCTTGTTTTTTGCAATTTATTCCTTGAATGTCAACTAAAGAATGATTGCCACCAAAAAGGCAAAAAAAAAACTAGGTCAAAACCAGAGATGCACCGATTGACCGGCTGCTGATGGGAATCGGCCGATTTTCCCGTGATCGGCCATGACCGGCGACCAGCTGGTCAAAATTAAAATATGCCAATTTTCTGCCGATCAAAACTTGTGTATCACATAGAGATGAAAGTGGAAATACTCGTAATTCGCAACTAAAAAGACTGCAGCTCCACTAGCAGCTTGAACATGCTTTCTAGTGCGAATGTGTTGCGCTTGCACAGAACAGTGTCAGTCCGGCGCGCGCGCCGTTAACAAAAAAAAAAAATCACTATTTGGATATCCAAATAGTGATTTTTTTTTTTTTTTGTGCCAGATATTGGATGTGAAAAGAAGAAAACGTTTGTGGTTGTGTGAATTTCCCATTACAGGAATTAATACGTTAGCCTATTGCCAAACATCTAGTTAGATTTGTACAAAGAGAGAAGTGTCTCTTTGTTTGTTTTACAGCCTTGGTTGCACTTGATTCCATTGGAAATTACTCTACAAATACACATTTGACAAAGATGATAGAATGGCTATGGTACAAGTATGACTGGAAATTATTTTTGTATTTTGATACTGAATGAAGAAATGGGTTGTTCTATAAGGCATAAGTTTTCAGATCTAAATAGGCTTATGAAAGTGTGTTCCATAGCAGTAGGCAAATAATATATGAGGGGGAAGTTGTTTTTGTGCCAGATATTGGATGGGAAAAGAAAAAACGTTTGTGTGAATTTCCTATTTCAGGAATTAATGTTAATACCAAACATGAAGAATGTTCTTTGTAAAATCTGTCTTTTTGTTTGTTTTCAACCTTTTGAGGTGTTAAATTTATTACTGAAAATCTGGCAGAATGTTCTATTAAAGAAAAGATAAAAAGAAAATAGTCTGTGTGTGCTGTGAAGTGGTTTGAAAAAATGAAATCGGAATCGGCCAAAATCGGTATCGGCAGGTCACACGCCATGGAAAATCGGAATCGGCCCAAAAAATTGCAATCCGTGCATCCCTAGTAAAAACTAAACTTTAACTTCAATTTTGGTGAGTAATTTTCATAAATTTAAGACAGGTTTTCCACCAACATCAAGCCCAATGGCCTGCCCTGTAATATAAAGTTGGGTCGAGGAGTGAAACCAGGCAGGGTTCTGGTAAAAATTGTTTTAGCTGTCTTCTCTTAAAGAACTTAAAATAACTTAGATTGAACTGAATAATCTCAAATGCTTCTTGTAGCTTTAAAGTAGTCCCAGCAGGTGACTCTGAAGAAAAATACTGTGTGTTTGAACACCGCCCGCTGTAAACACTTTGCATACACCCCAATGACCACCATGACACCACCGCACACGATTCCCTCATCAGCACAGTGGATCACCACAAATTGCTACCTGGTCTGTGGGAAACGCTGGATCTGTGTGTGAGACAGAGAGATGTGCTTGTGATGAGAAAGTTAAAAGTAAAATAAAAGGTTAAAAAAAAAAGTATTTACAAGCTGACTAGTCAAAACAGCAGATCACTGACATGTGTTGAGGCGACCTGGAGCTTGGAAAATCCTGTTTTTCCCTCTCCATCTATTTCAGTAAACTAGTAATATTTTGCTAATTGTGTGTGGCCCTGTACAACCTGCATGTAACTGAGTTCGGTGGAAGCAGGGCCCAGAGCCAAAGTTACTGATTTCTGAGGTGGTTTGAAGCAGTAATATTAATGCTACGGATATAGTTACAGTTAATAGTACAAAATGTGATGGAGATATTAAATTGCTATGTTGTCTATTATTATTGTTATAATCTTGAGAATGTAAATGTTTGAAAAATGTCAAATCTCAGTATTAACATTTTACTGTGGAAAATGTTAGGGAAACATCAATTGTGAAATGCTTGATCAATACCGGTATTTAAAATAATTTGACCGATATGAATGTTTGGCCGACACCGGTGTGCATCCCTAGTTGTTAATACTAAAGGTACCTTTACCAGTGAGCACTGCAAATATCAGCAGAGCCATACCGTATGGAACATGTAATCTGACATGTATACTGCCAATTTTGTGTAACATTTGAGTGAGGTAAAGCTTAATGCTACTGTCACAGTAGCTATGCTATTAGTTTTGTTTAATCAGTACTATAGTGTACAAATGTATGCTAGTGTTAGAGTATTGATTTAGATACTGATGGAGAAGTATATAATACACTTTAATACAAACTTTAATACACACTTTAAAAAGATGTCAGAACAAGTGAGCCAAGGAGAGAAAGATGAAGTGAAAACCGGGAAGAGAAAGAGTTTTGACAGAGGAAGAAAAGGAAGTGTAGTGCCTCTCTAGCGTGTACTGACTAATGTGAGAGGTGGCTAACCTCATCTCATTCATCTCATTATCTCTAGCCGCTTTATCCTGTTCTACAGGGTCATAGGCAAGCTGGAGCCTATCCCAGCTGACTACGGGCAAAAGGCGGGGTACACCCTGGACAAGTCGCCAGGTCATCACAGGGCTGACACAGACAACCACTCTCATTCACACCTACGGTCAATTTAGAGTCACCAGTTAACCTAACCTGCATGTCTTTGGACTGTGGGGGAAACCGGAACACCCAGAGGAAACCCACGCGGACAACATGCAAACTCCGCACAGAAAGGCCCTTGCCAGCCACTGGGCTCGAACCCGGACCTTCTTGCTGTGAGGTGACAGCGCTAACCACTACACCACCATGCCGCCGGTGGTTAACCTCATCTCATTATCTCTAGCCGCTTTATCCTGTTCTACAGGGTCGCAGGCAAGCTGGAGCCTATCCCAGCTGACTACGGGCAAAAGGCAGCGTACACCCTGGACAAGTCGCCAGGTCGTCGCAGGGCTGACACATAGACACAGACAACCATTCACACTCACATTTCACACCTACGGTCAATTTAGAGTCACCAGTTAACCTAAGCTGCATGTCTTTGGACTGTGGGGGAAACCGGAGCACCCGGAGGAAACCCACGCGGACACGGGGAGAACACGCAAACTCCGCACAGAAAAGCCCTTGCCGGCCACGGGGCTCGAACCTGGACCTTCTTGCTGTGAGGCAACAGTGCTAACCACTACAGGTGGTTAACCTGTGTTCTTTAAAATATATATCAACTTATTAGTGTCAACCTAATGCGTGTATGACTACTCTTTTTAAAGGAAACACTCTTACTGTACTTTTAACCAGTGTTAACAGGAATTATTAATCTAAACCTTTTGAATATGATTTTTAAAGAAAGTTTGATATCGAACCATACACCAAGGTATCTTAAATTATCCGTTTGCTTGAGTGGCTGCCCATACAACCTGAGGTCCACTGTAGGGTTAACCCTTTTTTTTGAGAAACATATAACTTGTCTTTTCAACAGATAAATGAAACCCCCACTCATGTGACCATCTTTCAACCTCGTTTATAGCTATTTGCATTTTGTTCCGACTATCAGAATTTCGGCCTCTTACCCACAGTGCTCCATCATCTGCATAAAGTGCTCTACTGATTCTGGAATCAATATTGTTAAAAACATCATTAATCATTATATTAAATAGAATTGGGCTGCAGACGCTACCCTGTGGGGTACCATTTTCTATAGTGTAGATATTTGAATGGCTCGCTCCAACTCTTACCTCTATGGTTCTATTCCTTAAAAAATCTCTAATCCAATTGAACATTTTGCCTTCTATTCCCATTTTATTCAATTTAAGTAAAAGACCCCCTTTCCAGAGCATATCATATGCTTTTTCAATATCAAAGAATGTTGCCAAGACTGACTCCTTATTTGCTTGAGCTTTTCTAGTTTCATTTTCTAGGCAGATTATTGGATCCATAGTAGTACGGCCATTTCTAAACCCACTTTGATGTGGAGAGAAATGACTTCTTTCAATCTCGTATACTAACCTCTTAGTTATCATCCTTTCCATTAACTTACAAAGATTGGATGTTAGTGCTGTAGGCCTATAGCTTTTGACCTCTGCTTTATCCTTACCTGGTTTAGCTATAGGTATCACTACTGAATGTTTCCAGCTAGAGGGCAGCTTACCTTGCTCCCAAATTTTATTATATAACTTTAAAAATCACACTTTTAGCCACATCAGATAATTGTTCAATCATTTTATAACAAATTCTATCTTTACCTGGAGACGTATTTTTAACACCCACTAATGCTCTTTTCAGTTCAAATAATGTAAAATTATCATCAAGTGCACTCTCACAGTATATCTTTCTTTCCTAAGTTTCCATTATCTTCAATCATTTTTGTTCTCCATAATAACTCTTCATTTGTTAAGTTTTTAGAGCTATGCACTTTAACAAAGGCCCTAGCAAGCATCTCTGCTTTTTCATCATTATTTACTGCTTCACCATCACTATCTTTAATTACTGGTAAAGAGAAATCCCTTCTTATTCCTCCCATCTTTCTGATCATTCCCCATATCTCAGAAACCTTAACTTCTTATCCAATAGTATTACAGAAACTCCTCCAGTAATTCCTCTTAGTTTCCCTTATTATTCTTTTAGCTTGAGACTGTGCCTTTTTATATAGTATTAAATTATTGAAGGAATGATTTGATTTCACCATTCTGAATGCTTTATTTCTGGCTTTGACCGCTTTTTTACATTCATCTGACCACCATGGCACCATTTTCTTTTCCCTTATCCCAGAAGACTCACCCAGAACCTCCTCTGCTGACTCATATAATATATTTGTGATTATGGAATTTACTAATTCAACATCACTTAATTTTATTCTCCATAAGTTTGCCACTTGCCTTCATACTATATAGCCCCCAATTAGCCTCTCTCATTTTCCATCTTGGGTACCAGTTTTCTTCCAAATTAACATTCTGCTCTTGTATCTTGGTCCAAATTGGGTAATGATCACTTCCTAATGGGTTATTATTAAGAACGTCCCACTGATTGACTCCTGCTAATCGTTCTGAAAGTAAGGTAAGGTCAAGTGCTGATTCTGTTCCATGTACTAGATCAAACCTGGTGCCTGTTCCATCATTTAAATAGACTAGATTGTGGTCATCCATAAACTCCTCAATAGTATTCTCATTATCATCTGTTCTTTTGCTTCCCCATAATGTGTTATAAGCATTGAAGTCTCCACATAAAATATTTCTACAATTTCCCTCCACACAAAAACTATCTAAAAAAATCTCTTCTAATCTTTTGGCAAGGGTTATAGAAGTTAATTATTTTAAACTTAGTTCTACCCACCCATACTTCCACTGATATTGCTTTAATTTCTTTATTTATATTTTGTGCTTTGTAATTAAGTCCCTGCTGAATAAATGTGGCTACTCCCCCACCTGTTCCTAGGCTTCTATCTTTGCGTACTGCTACATATCCATAGATTATAAAGTCAAGTGATGGCTTTAACCATGTTTCTTGGATACAAATGATATTTGGTTTAACCTGATCTTCAATAAAATGTTTAAATTCTTGCCCATTCGCAATTAAACTCCTGGCATTCCACTGAAATATGGACAGTACCATTATAAAACACCACCACATGATTGCTGACTTTCAGAAACTCTGGTTGCTAATGCTGCATTTACAGACTCAAAGAATAATTCCCCTATATCCAGGTACTTTTCTGCTGCTCTTGTTAAACATAACACACTTTCAGTAACAGAATTTAAGCCTACATAAACACTGACTCGCACATGCTGCTTCTCTTGAATGTATACACGGAAGTAAGCAGTGTTGCCAGATACTGCTGACGTTTTCCAGCCCAAAATATGTTCAAAACCAGCCAAAATGCACTTGAAACCGCCCAACTGGGCGGGAAGCCGCCCAATCTGGCAGCACTGAAAGTAAGGCGGAAGGTAGTTTGTCGACGTCACTTCAAGATGACGCCGACGATTGGTCAAATTTGTGGGAAAGTTGCAGTGATTGGATATAATTGCAACACCGCCCTGAATTCGGGGGGATAGGTTGAATTTGTGTTGAAGATGCAAATCGCAACATCGCGAAATCCTGGAGGGTCTGAAGCATAGACATATAAACATAGAGCATTGAGCCTGGTGGCCCGTTGCTGGGATACGTCAGAGTGTCCGCCATATTGGATGTGGCAAATCTTCCCCGTAAGCCAATGCAAGTAAATGGACTGAACTTCATAAAGCCCCTTTCTACAATAATATTTAACTCGATGCCTTTTATTCACCCATTAAGACACACACGTATATATTTGGGAAACAAACAGGCATCAAAACAACATATATAACTTTTAATGTGATGGTTATAAATAGTGTGCGAAATACCCGTCAATATTCTGAATGACCGCCAAACTGAGTTTGGCCAGGTTCTAACGTCATACCAAAACAAAATACATCACTGATTCCTTCACATTCAGAAAGGTTAAAAACATTCATCTTACGTTCATCATAGTGTGGCACTGTATTATCTAATTCTCACTGCTTATAACTATACACCTACCCGGTGGAGATGAGCTGGGAAACTGAAGATTGAAGGAACAGCTCCCTCTCTGATCCTGACTGTCTGACCTGTTCTGTCAAAATCCTCCATTCTGAAGTGTTCACTGCAGAGCATGGATGACGGTGTAGCAGAAAACCCTTCACGTCGCACAGCTGTCTCCCACTGCTTTTTCATGTCTTTATTTTTGGGAAACCTACATAGTATGTGAAAAGTTAGCTAAGCAACTAACAACAATCAGCGTAGTTACGAAGGAAATACTTCGTTGTTTGGAGACAAGTTTCACCGAGCGGCTATTATGCGCGAGACTTCATATTAGCCACAAAGTCAGAAAAATCTCATCTCATTATCTCTAGCCGCTTTATCCTGTTCTACAGGGTCGCAGGCAAGCTGGAGCCTATCCAAGCTGACTACGGGCGAAAGGTGGGGTACACCCTGGACAAGTCGCCAGGTCATCACAGGGCTGACACATAGACACAGACAACCATTCACACTCACATTCACACCTACGGTCAATTTAGAGTCACCAGTTAACCTAACCTGCATGTCTTTGGACTGTGGGGGAAACCGGAGCACCCGGGGGAAACCCACGCAGACACAGGGAGAACATGCAAACTCCACACAGAAAGGCCCTCGCCGGCGACGGGGCTCGAACCAGGACCTTCTTGCTGTGAGGCGACAGCGCTAACCACTACACCACCGTGCCGCCTCAGAAAAATCTGTTCATAAAATTGTGTTATAATGACCAAATACAATGAAAAGTATTTTTCCAGTCTCACCTGTGAAAGGTAATCCCATGTGATCTCGTTTGGATGGTAAACCTGTTGGTACAGTTAAATGCAGCACATGAATGAGGCATCTTTATTCTTGGCTACTGTCTAGATGCTATACCAGAGACGGTTGAAGAATCTCCACTTTGCCACATCCAATATGGCGGCGAGGATGACGTATGATTCTGCACAGAAGGCAGCGTCTATGTTTATATGTCTATGGTCTGAAGTATGTCCGCTATGATTTTGGTGTAGAGCAGAGGAAAACACTGGGCGGTTTCTGTCCCGCTCAATCCACGGAAATGACGTCAGAGAGCAAATGATCTCACGAGCGCAGTGAGTTTCTAAGCTGGACGCAGAGCCGAAGATGAAAATGACAAACTCCCGATATGTCGTATTCTGTCCTGGATAATACTTCTGGGGTATTGTAGACAGACAGCGAACAACAATAAAGACCAGTAGGCTTGATTCCAGGTTAACTGATTAATTTACTGAAATCTTCTGGTGCTTTGATTATTTGTAAAACTGAAACAAATGAAATATACAAGATACAAAATGTTACAAAATGAATAAAATACATGCAACACACTGGTTACAATCTACTTTTTCCTTCACAGGTACTGAATCAGGCAAGTAATTTCTTTACAGGCTCCAAATCAGATAAGTATTGTCTAGGCAGGTTGTAAATTAGGTAGGTAAATCAGGTAAGCATGACGAAATTTAACATCTTACAGGAGACTATTTACACAGGTAAGTAAACAGATAAAGTGAAAATATACTAACTAGCAATGTTTCACACAAAACACAATATATAGCACGTTGTAAATGAGGCTTAACAATAAGCTAAATGACTCAGTAGTGTGGCTAACTAGCATTGCTAACGATGATTAGCATAATTAACAACAATCTCGTTTTAACTTAAATTAAGCGTTTTGATCATCACTTTCAACACCACAATAATCTTAAACGACTACAGCAACGATTTGCAGCAATAACTCACTGTTGGTTCCACTCCAAGGTTAAAACAGCTGAATCTCTGGAGGAGCACATTTATATATGGCTTGTAACATACATGGTTGAAACAGGAAGTGCCTCGTACATATAACAGGAAATGACTACAAATTAAAGCTGCAGTACCTAAAACTACCACTAGGGGAAACCTAACCCCACCTAGTAACTGACAGAGTCAGCACATGTCGTGTTCTCGGCCAAACGGCTGACTAGCTGTATTGGAGCTATGAGAGAGCAGCAACTGCAAGTCATGCGGATTCGTCATTCTAGATGAGCTGCTTTAGAACATCCCCACACCAAAACTAGCTCTATCAGTATTTACTCACCACGGAAACCAGTTTAACCTTCAACTGAACCACAGACCTATCTGTCATTACAGTTTAAATCTTCATATTAGTTGAGCCCCACAGGCACAGAGTGTGGAGACATAAAGAAACCCATCCAGTTGTTTTCTGATGGTTTCGGTCCTGTGTTTGTGTGTGTGTGCCTGCCACCCCAGGAAACCCAACAACTAGTGAAGTAGAGTCGCAGTTGGGACAGTATAGTAGTGAGTAACTTATCACTGTTGTTGCCCGACATTTTGTGCAATGCAAGGAAACAGTATAGTAACTATAACGGTAGAAAAATAAAACAAAAGAGGCTGGCTATGATATAAGAAAATTTTACAACCCAGAAATAGATGGGCGCTCCGCTTTTAGGCAGTGCTTCAATCTATATATTATTATGATACATGATTGCGAGCAGGTTAATAATTCAGTGCATTGATAATGATCCATTTATTTAATTGATCAAATTATTTCATCCACAAATCTCCTCACACAACTACAATTAAACTTCATACAGCTGAAAAGTCAAACAAAATATAGCAACAGTATCTAATGGAGATTGTAAGTCTACTCCTCGTAATTCATCTAGAGCTAATCTCACACAGAAATAGAACACAGCAGGACAAATACAGTAGTGGGAGAACTAATACTGAGAACACAAAACACAATGTTAGTTCCCCACCATGTTTCAGATAACAGTCAATTAACTTGTTTTTATTTTGCAGACACACAAAGCTTCACTTATTTTAAAGGATATGGGACATGAAACATAAAAACATGCTATATCAGTTTCTTTCCATTAAAAATATGAATTAATTGCATCAACAAATACAAAATCATCTATTAAATTCAGCAAAATCGTTATATTCGTGATGATTATATGGCATTTCTGCTCAACTTCCGATATGCATTTTTTGCAACCGGAAGAGCCGCTGTCACGTGATCATACGTCACAAAAACTTTCGGGCACAGCACAAGTGGGTAGATGAATGGAGAAGTGGATGACAAGAAAATTGTTTTTATAGTCTTTAAAGTACATTGGACATCATACATTGGACATCATGGTGTATTGTGCTGCTTATGGTTGCAATAATTCCAATGGGAAATGCCCTGGAGTAAGTTTTTTTGCATTCCCCAAGGACCCGAAGCTGAGGAAAGTGTGGGCTCACCTGCGCATGCGCAGTAGGCTTCGCGCATGCGCAGTAGGCTTGGTAGGACAACTTTACAGAACACCTGTTGAAAAAAACTTTGCACCTACTGTTTCCCACAAACTGTATTCGGACCATTTCACTGAGGATTCTTTCAACATTAATACTCAGGTACTGAGCGATATTAATTCATGAAACATGAAACAGGAAGCATAAGGATGAGAAAAAAAAAACAGTTCAAATCGGGAAGCCGCGCACACCTGCGCCAGGCTGCACAAATGCGCGCAGCTTCCCGACCCAAACCGCCTCTCTCTCATCCTTAAGGCCAATTTATGCTGACAACCCAGTCCTCGCAGACGGTGTCACAGACAGTGTCTGCGTAGCCCCCCCACCTTCGCAGACGCTCTGCGCGCACCTCCCAAAAATTGTGACCACCGCAGAAGCCTCGCAGACAGCGCCGCAGACAAGAGGGCTCTGATTGGTCCACTCTACCCGCTGTACACACACTTCCGCTTCCCTACTTTCCCGGTTTGTTTTGGTTTCACGACCGGCATTTTTAAAAACACGAGCGAAGATGGAGCAGCATGAAGAGTGGTTGATTGAGGAAGTGAGGAAGTACGTACATCTATACGACTCCAGTTCTAGTCATTATAAAAAAAAAAAGTTCTAGTCATTATAAGTTACCGGAGGATAAACACTCCACTAACCACACCCACCAACTACTCCTAGCGACTTCGCCCCCCCTTGCGTTGTGCCGGTGAATAACATCGCGCACGCCTATTCCCCCGCTCAACAATAAATTACAACTGTCTGCGAAAAGCTATCTGCAAAAGCCTTGTCGCAAGAGCATGCAGAGGCCTTTACACTTCATGCCTCATGCTCCATGAACCAACATCGCTTTTTTTTTTTTAAATCGGATCTGCGCCATTCAGCCGTGAAAAAGGTGGCATCCGCCGAAAGGCGCGCTGTTTGCATCCCTGCATGGAGGCCAGGGGACAGGGCAGGAATATTTTTGTTGATATGAGTGATCCGGTGTGATTTCGCGACCCCCTTGTTGAAGACCTCTGCGCTAAGCGACTGAAAGCCGAGGTAAGGATTCGTCTCGTCTCGTCTTCTTCCGCTTATCCGGGACCGGGTCGTGGAGGCAGCAGTCTAAGCATGGAAGCCCAAACTTCCCTTTCCCCAGACACCTCTGCCAGCTCCTCGGGAAGAACACCGAGGCGTTCCCAGGCCAGCCGAGAGACATAGTCCCTCCAGCATGTACTGGGTCTTCCCCGGGGCCTCCTCCCGGGGGGACATGCCTGGAACACCTCCCCAGGGAGGTGTCCAGGAGGCATCCGAAAAAGATGCCCGAGCCACCTCAGCTGGTTCCTCTCGATGTGGAGGAGCAGCGGCTCTACTCCGAGCTCCTCCCGAGTGACTGTGCTTCTCACCCTATCTCTAAGGGAGCGCCCAGCCACCCTGCGAAGGAAACTCATTTCAGCCGCTTGTATCCGCGATCTTGTTCTTTCTGTCATTACCCAAAGCTCATGACCATAGGTGAGAGTCGGAACGTAGATCAACCAGTAAATTAAGAGCTTCGCCTTTTGGCTCAGCTCCTTCTTCACCACGACGGACCGGTAAAGCGACCGCATCACTGCGGAGGCTGCACCGATCCGCCTGTCGATCTCATGCTCCATCCTTCCCTCACTCGTGAACAAGATCCCGAGATACTTAAACTCCTCCACTTGAGGCAGGACTTCTCCACCAACCTGGAGAGGGCAAGCCACCCTTTTCCGGTCGAGAACCATGGCCTCGGACTTGGAGGTGCTGATTCTCATCCCAGCCGCTTCACACTCGACTGCAAACTGCCCCAGTGCATGCTGAAGGTCCTGGTTTGAAGAAGCCAACAGGACAACATCATCCGCAAAAAGCAGAGATGAAATCCTGTGGTCCCCAAACAGGATTCCTTCCGGCCCCTGGCTGCACCTAGAAATTCTGTCCATAAAAATTATGAACAGAACCGGTGACAAAGGGCAGCCCTGCCGGAGTCCAACATGCACTGGGAACAGGTCTGACTTACTGCCGGCAATGCGAACCAGACTCCTGCTCTGTTCGTACAGGGACTGGACAGCCCTTAGCAAAGAGCCCCGAACCCCATACTCCCGAAGCACCCCCCACAGAATACCACAGGGGACACGGTCGAATGCCTTCTCCAGATCCACAAAGTACATGTGGACTGGTTGGGCAAACTCCCATGAACCCTCGAGCACCCTATGAAGGGTATAGAGCTGGTCCAGTGTTCCGCGACCAGGACGAAAACCGCATTGTTCCTCCTGGATCCGAGGTTCGACTATTGGTTGAATTCTCCTCTCCAGTACCCTGGAGTAAACTTTCCCTGGGAGGCTGAGAAGTGTGATTCCCCTATAATTGGAGCACACTCTCCGGTCCCCTTTCTTAAAAAGAGGGACCACCACCCCAGTCTGCCACTCCAGAGGCACTGTCCCTGACCGCCACGCGATGTTGCAGAGGCGTGTCAACCAAGACAGCCCCACAACATCCAGAGACTTGAGATACTCAGGGCGGATCTCATCCACCCCCGGTGCCTTGCCACCGAGGAGCTTGCAAACTACCTCAGTGACTTCGGCTTGGGTAATGGACGAGTCCACCTCTGAGTCATCAGCCTCAGTCTCCTCAGTGGAAGACATGACGGTGGGATTGAGGAGATCCTCAAAGTATTCCTTCCACCGCCCGACAATGTCCCCAGTCGAGGTCAACAGCTCCCCACCCGCACTGTAAACAGTGTTGGCAGAGTACTGCTTCCCCCTCCTGAGGCGCCGGACGGTTTGCCAGAATTTCTTCGAGGCCGACCGATAGTCCTTCTCCATGGCCTCCCCGAACTCCTCCCAGTTCCGAGTTTTTGCCTCCGCAACTGCCCGAGCTGCAGCACGCCAGAGGTAAGGATTAGTATTATAATTTTGGGTGTATCAGTTATTGATTTTCATAATTCTGACTCGTTTCGCCATTTTGAATGTTTTCATCTCGGACTCTGGAAACATTGTATCTCAATCAATCTCAAAAAATATCAGCAAAAAAAAAACTAGCTTGCAACGGACTTTAGCTAGATCTATGATGAACTTTCAATGTATGATACAAAAATAATACTTCTTTCAACAGATCATTAGCCTTTGAGCAGAATTGTTTTTAACTTACCAGGATGTGTTATCCAGCCGACCGCTTTCAGTTTCATGAGGGCTGAATGAACTCTCACTCTCAGAATCATCTGACCCGTCAGAGTAAATACAAGATCCATGTTCATGTGAATTTCCAGCTATCGGTTCGAATTGATAGGGTCTAACTTCACATCTCTGTGAAACATCGGGAATATCACTGTCGATGGTGTCCATTTCGGTAACCTGTTTACATTAGATTCCCAAGCGCTGGCTCCTTGGAAAGTTTTTGTGACGTCACGGGTCACGTGACCACCTAGCTCATTAGCGAATCCTTGTTTTACGCTGATGTATAAAAAAACTTGAATAATGTGATGATTTTCACATTTTTGACGCCCTGCAGTGATTTAGATGGCATTTCTTATGTCCTTTATACATAATTATGCCCAGGTAAAAATCCATGTCCCATATCCTTTAACTCCAGTATCACTGGGCTTTTCACCAACCGCTCTGACTTTAGTCAGCTATTGAGGTATTTCACCTGACGTCACAGGGTCACGTGACGCCCCAGTGTCCGCCATTTTGAACGTCAAGCTACATACTAACACTGCAGACAGAGAGGGAGAACCAGCTTGAAAAAAAAAACCTGTTACAGACACCTAGAATAGATTAATTTGTCAGTAAGCACTCTATAAATAACCATGGTGTTTGCTTGTTGTGCTGTGGGCTGCCACAACAGACAGGGACAGCGTGCAGGACGCTCCTTTTACTGGTTTCTAGTGATGGGAATTTCGGCTCTTTTTCGGGAGCCGGCTCTTTTGGCTCTTATTACTATAAGGAGCTGGCTCTTTCGGCTCCCAAACGGCTCCTGAGATTTTATTTTTGATTTAATTGCTGCAATTAACTAGTTAATTAATTACATTATTATTTATATTTTATCAATAGGATGTTTTCCATTTTATTTTTTAGTTTTTGTAGCCATTGTAAAGCTTTGTAAAGTATAGCAGTGTAACAATGTTCTAGCTATAGAAATAAAACTTACTGACCAATTAATAAATTATTTTCTCACAAACATAATGCAAAACTGTGTTATATTACCAATATAAAATACACAGCTGATTTTCCCCTCCTCAGGTGCCTCACAGACTCCTCTCCCCTGCGCTCCACAGCTTTAAGCATTACACCAATTTTCGTATTTTCACAGCTGTGAATGACATCAACCCCCCCAACCAAAAAAAGTAGGCGTACACCATGCTACTTTTTTTTCCTTTGAATGGTAATAGACAACACAAAGATGCAATCAGACAGCAACTTTTTTTGTGAAAGTCTCTCTCTCTGTCTGAGGCACCTAAGGACAAAAAACTAATTCGGCTCCCCAACTCGGCTCCCAACGAAGAGCCGGCTCCCGTCGTTCACTTCAAAGAGCCGGCTCTTTGAACCAGATCGTTCGCGACCGACACATCACTACCGGTTTCCTACTGACCCAGACAAGAGGGCCAAATGGATTGCAGCTGTGAAGAGACAGGATTGGGAGCCAACAGAGTACTCCGGACTTTGCAGTGATCATTTCATTTCAGGTTAGTTTATCACTTAACGCAATTTTGATAAAATATATAGCAAAAAGTAAATGGGTCAGTGTTTGTTAACCGATCTGAGCAGTGAAACAAGGCAGTGTTAATTTGTCTAGGGTTGCATTTAGCAGACATCAGACATAAAACGCAATAACAGAGGCTAGAAAGAAACGGGACACAGAAATAAATAAACAGGGCTCCATACCAAGGCTGGGTACAGTGTTTGTGATAAAAGACAGATCTAATTTAACACGAATCACAGCTTACTTTCTTGTTAAAATGTGCAAAGGTCTCCACCATCTCATACCGCCTTGCACTGAAGGACTTAAGCGTGCCGTCCAAAATGGCTGCGTCACGTGACTTGGTCACGTGGGTGAAATACCTCAATTAAAATTAACATGAAAATGACAAATCAGGATTCTTTTAAAATCCTCAGAAAACCCTGAAGAAGACATGATGAAATTATTTTACAGTAAATGCATCCTCTTTTTATTGATGAACTTTGCTCACTCCTCTAGGACTGCATTCTCAATTCTCTCTTCAACAGTGTGAGCTGTGAAAGACATTAAAACATTCATTTAATTCATTTCATAGTTTATTTCAGGTGTTTATGGCAGAAAATTAACCAAACTGTATTTGATCTCATCTTAAACACAGTTTAAAGGGTGTTTGTTTGTTTGTTTGTTTGTTTGTTTGTTTGTTTGTTTTAATGTTTATGAATGACAGTGAAGTGAAAAGTGACATCTGCATATGAAACACTCTTCTGCACTATTTTTATGCCTCCACCACCGTAAGGTGCAGGAGGCATTATGTTTTCAGGTTGTCCGTCTGTCCGTGCGTCCGTCCGTGCATCCGTCCTGAAACCTTGTGAACGCGATATCTCAAAGGCTAATGAAAGGAATTTCACCAAACTTTCACCATTTGTGCGCTTTGGGACAAACATGAACTGATTAGATTTTGAGATCAAAAGGTCTAAGGTCAAGGTCGCTGTGAGGTCAAATGTCTGTCCGAAAACCTTGTGAACAAAATATCTCCAAGGCAAATAAAAGGAATTTCACCAAACTTTCACCATTTGTGCGCTTTGGGACAAACATGAACTGATTAGATTTTGAGATCAAAAGGTCTAAGGTCAAGGTCGCTGTGAGGTCAAATGTCTGTCCGCAAACCTTGTGAACACATTATCTCCAAGGCAGATGAAAGGAATTTCAGCAAACTTTCACCATTTGTGCATTTGGGAACAAAGATAAACTGATTAGATTTTGAGATCAAAAGGTCTAAGGTCAAGGTCACTGTGAGGTCAAAAGTCTGTCCGAAAACCTTGTGACGCAATGTTTCCAAGGCTGATACAAGTAATTTCACCAGGTCAAGATTACTGTGAGGTCAAATGTCCATCCCCAAATCACAACTTAATAAGGCGTGTAGTCTACCGGGTGGAGGCATCCCTATCGACGCTGCTGGCATCGAGTTCTATGTAGTTTATAATTTGTTCATAATGTACTTTAATGAAGTGAAAATGTAACTCCACTTGAAGCATCTGTCATGTGTAAATTCACTCTCAGAAACAGATGTGCTGTGTTTTACAACCCCAATTCCAAAAAAGTTGGCATGCTGTGTAAACTGTAAAGAAAAAATAGAATGCAATAATTTGCAAATCATGGAAACCCTATATTTCATTGAAAATAGTAAAAAGAGAACATAGCAAATGTTGAAGCTGAGAAATGTTATTGTTTTTTGAAAAATATATGCTCATTTTGAATTTGATGTCAGCAACACTCTTTAAAAAAGTTGGGACAGGGGCATGTTTACCACTGTGTTTCATCACCTCTACTTTTAACAACACTCTGTAAACGTTTGGGAACTGAGGAGACCAATTGCTGTTGTTTTGAAAGAGAAATGTTGTCCCATTCTTGCCTGATATACAATTTCAGTTGCTCAACAGTTCGGGGTCTACTTTGTTGTATTTTGCACTTCATAATGTGCCAAATGTTTTAAATGGGAGACAGGTTTGGACTGCAGGCAGGCCATTTTAGCACCCTGACTCTTTTACTATGGAGCCATGTGGTTTTAATATGTGCAGAAAGCAGTTTGGCATTGTCTTGCTGAAAGAAGGAAGGCCTTCCTTGAAAAACATTTTGTCTGGATGGCAGCATATTATTCTGAAACGTGTATATATCATTCAGCATTAATGATGCCTTCCCAGATGTACAAGCTACCCATGGTATGTGCACTAATGCACCCTCATACCATCACAGATGGTATTTTGAAATGTACACTGATAACAAGCTGGATGGTCCCTCTCCTCTTTAGCCTGGAGGACGTGGTGTCCATGATTTCTAAATAGAATTTTTACTTTTGATTCATCAGAGCTTGGGACAATTTTCCACTTCCCCTCAGTCCATCATAAAAGAGCTCGGGTCAAGAGAAGGTGGCAGTGTTTCTGGATATTGTTTATATCTGGTTTTAACTTGCATTTGTGGATGCAGTAATAAACTGTTTTCACAGACGATGGTTTCCTCAAGCATTCCTGACCCCATGCAGTGATTTCCAATGCAGACATGTGTCTGCTTTTAATGCAGTATCTCCTGAGGGCCTGAAGATCACAGGTATCCAATGTCAGTTTTCAGCCTTGTCTCTTGTCTACAGAGATTTCTCCAGATTCTCTGAATCTTTTCATGATATTATGTACCATAGATGATGTGATCCCCAAATTCTTTGAAATTTTACATTGAGGAATGTTAGTGTTAAATTGTTGCACTGTTTGCCCATGCAGTTTTTCACTGAGTGGTGAACCCATCCCCATCTTTACTTCTGAGAGATTCAGCCTCTCTGGGAGGTTCTTCCCCAATCATGTTACTGACCTGTTGCCAATTAACCAAATTATTATTATTTTTTATCATTACACAACTTTTTCAGTCTTTTGTTGCCCCTGTCCCAACTTTTTGAAATGTGTTGCTGACATCAATGTCAAAATGAGCATATATTTTTCAAAAAACAATGAAATTTCTCAGTTTCAACATTTGATATGTTGTCTTTGTACTATTTTCAATGAAATATAGGGTTTCCATGATTTGTAAATTGTCATATTCTGTATTTATTTATGTTTTACACAGTGTCCCAACCTTTTTGGAATTGGGGTTGTATATCAAACTTACATTTAAATCTTATTGTAAGTGCATTTTAGAACAAGTGCTTTAACACTCAAGTGTGGATTTTTGCTTTTAAAATGAAAACAGTGAGTCAAATGATTTCTACTTTTCCGAAGGTGAAAATGTTTTTCTCGACTACTCAAAGTTAGTGAAAGATACTCAAACATACTGAAAGTTAGTGAAAGTTACTCAAACATACTGAAAGAGTTCTTACCTCGAGCTCTGTAGCATTTGACCAGCAGAATGATGGTCGCCAGCAGATACGGAGAGGCCGTCACGACACTGCAGATCGGCATGAGTACTGAGAAGAGAGCTTCTGCACATGATGGACCTGACAACAAATAAAATAATAATAACAATAACGTTTTATTCTTGAAATGTTTGGATGTTTTAGTTCAATCTGCAGGAAAAAAAAATAAATGAATTTACACCTGTGTGAACAAGTGTAACAGCACATTGTACACAGACTTAGATCAACTAAGCCCTGTAGATCACATGATATAAAGATACTGTGTTCAACACATGAAGTCACAGTTGTATTAAAGTGAATATTTAAACGGTTTCTCACGTCTGACTGAGACCCAGCTTTTCCGTGACCCTCCGCTCTCTGGGTGTTTACAGTGGTAGAAATCTTCATCTGACTTTGAGACCTTATGGATGATCATCTCTCCTGTAGTCTGTGTCTGGAGGACTGATCCATCTTTATAGAAATCAGCTCGGAGGTTTGAGGGCTTTGGGTTTCGATATAAACACCGTAGAGTCAGAGGATGTCCCTCAGTCACAGGATGGACAGGACTCTCCAGGATCACATCACCATCTACAACACAGAAAACCACATTTACAAAATAAATAAATATTTTCTCTCAATGATCAATACTGAATTTATAAATAATTTGTATACAAACAGACGGTGCCATTAGTTATGGCTGCACAAAGTTATCTGTGAGAGTGAACAGTGAAGAGAGTGTAGAGAAACTGTCACACATGACAGCACTGAGCCATGTACACTTCCTTTCCCCTCGCTCCACACCGTCTACACATTGTGAGTGAAGGTGAAATTCACAGCACATTTCTCATCACCAAACTCACTGATATGACTCAGGTTGCCACCTTGCACTCTCTATTACAAACACTGTTTTAATACCAGAACATATTAATCAGAAACCAAGCACAATGAGTTCACTGCACACAGCAGCGATCAACATAGAGAGAAATAAAATGCTTTGTGACATCCCTGATTGATTAATACTCAATAAAATACTCATTTCATTATCAGTGTGGGTATCTGTAAGCATGGACTCGTACTCAGTCTGGAAAGTAACAGCATAAATATATCCATACTCAGAATTACAGGGAATGTACTGAGGGAAAAAAATTCCAGATGTTTTTGTCTTCTTGAACATTTTTTCCCAGTTGGAAACTCAGAGTTCTGAATATTCTGTAATGAAACATTTCCCTTTTCCTTTAATAATAAACACACTACATGAAGACTCACCCTGCACTGTGATGTTAACAGGATTCCTGTTTTCTCCAGATTCAGAGTGACACCAGTAAACTCCAGTGTAGGATGTGGAGAGGGAGCTGATTTTACATGGAGAACAATCTAACACTCCCTCACTGTGTGTGTATCGTCTCACTGTCCATCCAGTAGAACGACTCTGGTCAGTAGAGTTACAGCTCAGTGAGAGAGAGTCAGAAGTAAAGTGTTGAGTTCTGTTGGGATTGATGATCAGAGAGACTGGAGGAGATTCACCTTAAACAGAGAAGAGAGTCATGTAAATAAGAATCAGTGCAATATGCAATAAGGATATACAGTAAGTGCATGTGTGTTCAGAATTCTGTTTATTAATCCAGTAATTAAAACCACAGTCCATAGCATGGGTCATAACACAGAAAAATTTAACCCCAGATAATCCATAATCATAAACACTGCAAAAAGGTAAAGGTCAAAACCAAGAGACAAAATCAAAACTGGGATGAGGAGCACAGGAAAGTCTTACAATTGCTGCAAAGGAACAAAACAAATGATCAAAGACACAGGACAGCAGGGTAATGCCTCCTCACCACCAGAGGGCACCATCATCTCAGTATGAGCTGAGCTCGAACACACCACCTCCAGATCACTTCTTCATTGTAGATTACATTCGACCAGCACTAGTGCCGTATTAAGCCAATGCGGTGCCCCTGGGCACTATACCTCAAGTGCCCCCCACACACACCCTGCGTGCACACGTTCAGTAGCCTCCTGCACACACTCACAAACCTTGCCCTTTGCTGTCAAAAATAGTAGCATATACATAAACAATAGTACACATAAACAAGGTCATTCTTCCTCATTGAAAATTTATTAAGTAGGTTACATCAGCCCATCAAATTCACTGAAAACAACCAACGATATGCATGTAGGCATATTGAAATGTCTTATTCAAAAATGAGCAGCATATATTTGTATGTCTCAAGGGGATCCTCGTCGTCGCTGACCCCTCGGCTAACACTGGCTGTGGTTGTAGCATCTCCCCGGCTAGTGCTAGCAGGGCCATCTCCCTCACTAGCATCGCTGATTTCACTAGCTTCGGCTTCAGCGCTGGTAGTGACAGCAGTTGTCGATGTTTTTATAAAAAAAAGATCCAACACTTGAACATTTTTAATTGCAGCTACACGCCTGGAGTCTCTCTCTTTTTTTAATTTTCTCTTTGCACAACCACTCAATTGATGTCTGTCCATTTTTCATTTCTACAGCGGTTTTAAAAAAATTGATACGTTTCACCGTAGGTGGACTGGCTCAACTGACAGGTTGAGGAAAGGGGGGTTAATGGTTACATAGGCCACTCTTGCTCAGAATTATGATTATTTTTGTTGTTCTTATGAAAGTGTTCATAATGAATTATATATGACTACTTAACAATGTCAAGTGTATAACCATTTTAAGTGTACAAACATTCACGAAAAATATTTTTAAAGTTTCTGTCATGTGGTGCCCCCCCACTGGCTGTGAGTGGTTGGTGCCCCTGGGCCAGAGCCGGCCCGTGGCATAGGCAATATAGGCAAATGCTAAGGGCGCTGCGTCCATCCAGGGGCGCAGAAACGTGGGGAGAAAAATTATGACTTCCACTATTCTGAAAATGAGTCAGCATTATAATGTCTTAGCCTAATTTAATTGTACAGCAAAGCATGTAGTCAGGGTGCGATTTGTCAAAAAAAGCGGGGTGGGGTGGGGTGTGGTGGTGGTTGTTAATCATGAAACAATAAGCGCTCAAGTCCGCATCCGCGGCTATTCTCTGTTTTGGCCATGTAAGTGTTGTTGGCTAAAGAGTGTTTTTGCATAACGTAGATAACTGACATAGATCTGTTGCTTGTTTTGAATATGGCTGCACTTGGAGCAGTCTGTCGGTGTCGTTGAGCAGTCTGGGCTGAAGTAAAGGTCTTTTATGCACCGAACACGTTTCGCAGCGAGATATTCCAATGGTGCCTGGCACGTTTTTTTTTTTGAATAAAACAAAGTTGCTTTGTTGATCTGTGTTCTCATTAAAATGACAGTTTAGCAGCTCATTCAAGCAACCATGTTGCGAAGAGCTTCCTGGAGGAAAATATAATAAACGCCTTGAAAACAAGAAACAATCTCAGTGCATCAAGACTGCAGGGAAACGAAACAAGCACTCAGATGTGTTCTCTTTACCAGCGCCAGCGATTGCCTAGAGCGCAAAGTGTGCCCAGGGGCGCCAAGGGCGACCAAAACCCCACCAAAAAGGAGGGATGGAGTTATTGAATGGAGATGTTACCAAGTGCATCAGTGGTGTACAGTGTTTTCAACCACTGTGCTGCCGAACTCTAGTACCGCGGAACACTAGTGTGCCATGAGAGATCACCAAGTGTACCGTGGAAAATTATAGAATGACTGTATATTGTAAATATTGGCAACAGCGTTTTAGTTTCAGTCAACATTTTCTATTGGTGATGTGCCTTGAGATTTTTTCATTGAAAAAAGTGCGCCCTGGCTCATGAAAGGTTGAAAACCTTTTTTACAACACCTCTGATGCGGCTGGGGATGTAGAAATACGCGCTCCTTACCTCTGCTGTTACACTACCTGTGACAGTAGCTTCTGCTGAAAGAAGCTTTTCAAAATTAAAACTGCTGAAGACATACGTAAGGTCAACAATGAGTCAAGAATGTCTGAATGGGCTTGCTCTAATGAGCATCAACCAAGAGATCTCAAGAGAAATATCATTTGATGATATTATCAAGGAATTTGCCATTAGGAAGACCAGACGAGTCCCATTGTAATGTTACTTCAATAACAAAGTACCCATAATAGCACTTTTGTTTGAAAATACAGCCCATTGATGTCCTAACAGGGTGCTTAAGTTTGCACAATTTGGAATTGTAGAATTTTTTATTCATTTAATTTGTTAATTCTTCAGATTCAGAATTTGTTAATTCTTTTTATAGCAAAAAAGAAACTAAAAATAATTTCTTGTTTATTGTCCATGCACTACACTTTGAACAGGGTGCGGAAGAGTTTTTGCCCATTATATGGAGATATGTATTGAATTTGTGTGGTCATTTTACTTTGTGACACTTTATGTGAATAATGATAACAATTATGAAAAAGATAAAAATGACTTCTTGTTTATCGTCCATGCACCGTACATTGTTTAATAGTAATAGAATAGAGTGATTAGATTAAAGTGTTATTTAGATGTTATTAGATGGGTTTTTTTTCGGGGGGGGGGGGCAAAACTCAATCTCGCCTAGGGCAACCAAAGACCTAGAGCCGGCCCTGCCCTGGGCACTGTGCCGCAGGCCCATATAGTTAATCCGGCCTTGACCAGCACATACATTTACACAGTGCAAAGTTCATAGCCATGTTTAGTTTGTGATTGCCATTGCTGTGTTTAGACCCTTTGCTTTTGATGACTCTTTTGGATTTTCCCTCTGGTCTTATATTGTACTTTACTGTGTCGGACTCTTACCTGTTTTACAGCTCTGCTATTTGTATTGTGTTTAATAGCAGTCTAACATCATGACATCATCATACCTGTCAACTTTGAGGTTTGAAAAAAGGGATATTTCCCAGATTTTTAACTCAAAATAAGAGAAAATTTCGGAAAGTCATACCCTTCACCAAAAGTGGGTGTGTAGTTGAATGGGGGGCAATTTTCTATCTAGTATTTGTGATTTCCTGTACTCTGGTGCATGTTGGTGATAGCCAAGACCCAAACTCAATATGCTTATGGTTTATAGAGTGTATTTGTGAATAAACTAATCTTTTATTTGCTTTCAGTGGTACCAGTTATTTCCCAAATTAAGGGCTAAAATACGTATCTTATGTTAAAATAAGAAAGGTCATTATATAACCAGTCAATAAATTCAATTCCATTGCAATTTATTATGGTTTTACCATAGTCATGGCCTCAGAACACTAGATAGATAGATAGATAGATAGATAGATAGATAGATAGATAGATAGATAGATAGATAGATAGATAGATAGAGTAATAAAGAGATAAAGAGTAATATAAGATATTAAACCAAGAGTGATTTAAAATGGGTAAGTTTCAGATAGAAAATAAAATAGACAATGAGTGGATAAAACAGTTAATACACCAATTAGTTTACACTAGGCTATTTATGAGGCCTTAGCCAGGACATACTTAATGTAAACATGTGTAGCTTACCTTTGATTATTTGGGAGGCTTTCGTTTTCCCCATGGAAAATTTCTTTGCGATGGAAGAGTCTGGGAACATTCCAGCCACGCATTTGTTGAAATCATCAAAGAAAGAGAGGCTAATGTTTTTCTTAGCTATTAGCATCGCCATCTTCACCTCAGACCTAATCAGTGTTGCCAGATACTGCTGACGTTTTCCAGCCCAAATTATGTTCAAAACCCGCCAAAATGCACTTAAAACCTCCCAACTGGGGCGGGAAACCTCCCAATCTGGCAACACTGGACCTAATCACTTGTTCAGCCTCGCCTCCGGACGTAGTTATGTAATTACTGATGCCTGAGAGGGCGGGGACGTGAATTCATGGCCCGACTTCCTGCTGTAAACTCCTGTCAGAGGCGTGTCATGAATTCTGGACCTACCGACTTTTTTATATTGTGAAAATACGGGACTTTTATATCATGTGAAAAGACGGGATATTTTCGGGAAAATAAAAAAATGGGAAGACAGCGGGAAATAAGTCAAAATAAGGGATTTCCTGGGAAAAACGGGAGGGTTGACAGGTATGGACATCATCTGTATCCGTAACTGAGTGGTCCTCGGAATATCCATATCTGTGTTTGTATTAGTGTTTAAACCTGAAGTATTTATGGGTTTGTCTTTCTGAAAAGGTCTCTGGAAGCAAACAAACAAAACAACCCCAGAATCTTGTGCCTCCTGTTAACATCTGTGTATCTGTTAAGAACACATGATCAGGGGTGGGTTTTCCAGGAATGTTGCCTTTTAGAGCTAAAGAGTGAGTTGAGAGACTCTTAAGCAATGAACATTGTCTCCGTACATGGTTGTACTGAGCTCACTTGTAAGAAGGAATCTGAAGAGCATCTTTGTAATGCGCGTCCCTGATACAGGCATTAGTAGTTGTGAAAGGCAATTGTACTGTCGTTGCTGAAGGCATTAGTAGTTGCTAAATCCAGTCTATAAGGTCACATGGCATTCATTTTTAACCAAAATCTAATGAAATATAAAGTGTTTAAAATAAGAGAATATATAGTATCATCTGGAAGCATTACATATGTAATATGGTAATTAATTAATGAAATAATTTTATGTTTTTGGGCAGTATTTTTATTCCAAGCGTGTTTTTAATTAAATGAACAAACATTCACGTGAAAGAATGAGCAAATAATAAGCTAAATAATTGAGTAAATGTGTTCCCCGTGCTCACTCATTTCACTGTTACCCCCCGATCATGCAGTCAGGATTATTTCAACTGTTATCCACAGTGCAGAGTGGGCAATGATCTCCCTTATAAGTGCAGAGAGAGAGAGAGAGAGAGAGAGAGAGAGAGAGAGGTTTTGACCTGTGTGTACCTATGGAAGTTGTATTGACCTCCTTATCATCTATCTATCTATCTATCTATCTATCTATCTATCTATCTATCTATCTATCTATCTATCTATCTATCTATCTATCTATCTATCTATCTATATAAGGAGGTCAATTCAACCTCCTTTGGTACACACTACACACAGGTCAAAACCCCTCTCTCTCTCGTACACACACACCAGTGGCGGCTGGTAGTCTTTCAAACAGGGGAGGCTGGTCGGTTACGATATTTCCAGATTTTAAAAGAAAAAACACATCAAATTTGCCCATACTCTTGCCTCTGATCTGGCTGATTGTTGGCAGGGTTACAAACTATGAAATAACAGGTTCTTTTGGCCCATTAGCCTACTGTCCAATATACATGATGGTGGTGTTGGGGGGGGGGGGTATATTTTAACATTTTATATTTTAAAATTGTGGCATGTTGTTTAAAAATTGACCTCGGCTGTGTTTTTGTTTAAAAATGTTTTCCAAATTGTAGCGGTGTTTAATTCATATCCAGCAAAACATATTCCAATATAATATACTCAGCATAAACATTTTAAATAGATTCTATATTTTTGGTCCATCCATTACATATTACTAAAGTAGCCTATTTACTATTGTTGATGTGGATCACTTGCTGTTAGCCAATTCACTTTCTCATACCAGGAGAGCTGAAAGGAACGAGTATTATTCCCTACCTTTTTCACCAAGTCAATTTGAGGCATTGGTCTACCCTGCTCTTTAATTTTAATTTTTTCCTCGAAAGGAAGACTGGCAAATGGCTTCGCCAAAATTAAATCAGCAATGCTTGGCATCCGTGCGCAGCTTTCTTGCTAGCTGACTAGCCCCCTCAAGTTCAAGTTCAGTCACTCAAATAAACGAAATTTCTGGAACTAAGATAGCAAACTTGATAACACTATATTTACACTTTATTTACAATGAAAATATATACAAACTAAAAAAGCTGGTAGAAACCATATGTAATGAATGAAATCGAAATGTAAGCCGATCTCTTACAATACACCACAGCACTTGCGAATCCGCATGGGACTGAACTGATGTTGCCAGATACTGCTGACGTTATCCAGCCCAAAATATGTTCAAATCCCACCAAAATGCACTTAAAACCGCCCAGTTGGGAGGTAAATCGCCCAATCTGGCAACACTGTCCGCTGCCTGTCTATAGTTGAAACGAGCTGTCAATCAAAGAAAATATCCGGCCGCTTTCACCAATCACCAGTCTCCTCGTGGAAACTGCCATGTCCCTCCCATGTGAGGCTCGGAGTCCGTGGGTGGGCATTTTCGCAGTATTTGTCCAATAACCATCTTGCATTTTGAGATTGAAAAGCGCAGAGCTCCCAAATGCCGTTGAAGTCCACTGAAGCTGGGAGTCCGTGAGACTCCGTGGGCGGGCGTTTTCACAGTATTTGTCCAATAATCGTCTTGCATTTTGAGATTGACAAGGACATAGCTCCCAATCCACTGAGGCTGCGCTGCATCGCGCTGTCACGAGGGGGAAAAACTCACGCACACATTAGGCGAACTGGGGAAAGTTATAACGGAATGATTTCGCACTGTAGTTGGGTTGAGCACATATATTTCTATGATTCTGGATCTGAAATAGCAATGTTATAAGGTCGGCTATAACATAAGCCTAGCGCAATTCATCCTACACGATGTTCGTCATTTTTAGAGGAGGCTGAGCCTCCCTCGTTGTCTTAGAGCAATTGCCCGTAACACACACACAGAGACAATGTTAGAGATGCAGAAATGTGTCTCATTTATGACACTAAATTAGTTAATCACTCACCTAATGGACTTAAATTTGATTAAAATGTGGCGATATCAATGTGACATTACGATATCCATATGTAATTCCATAACATATTGAAATATATTCATAAAGTTTTGCTTATTTATTTAATAATTAACTGGGTGTACTTGCACCGGAAAGTGAAGAAAAATAATTACAAGAAAAATAATTTAACACGGGTAGCAGATTCAACACCAGTTTCCCCTGTTGACTGTGAGCGTCCCTCTACAGCGCATACGCAGTCTGTGTATTTGGCTGTGAGAGAGTCGCTCTTTGTTTTGAACGAGTGGTCTGGGTGTCTTGTAAATTTCAAGCAACTAAAGGACTACTTTGGCAACGATGCTGTTTGGGAAAGCCACGTTAGCTTGACGATGGCTCTTACGAGGTAATTTAAGACTCTCTTGGCCTTAAGAGGCTTTCGGGAAACCCACCCCTGTTCATTCTAAATAATATCCCAGCAAACACAAAACGTTTATAAAACGTTTCATTTGGGTTGCATTAAGGTTAGGTTTTATTAAACGTTTATGAAAAGTTTATGAAACGTTGGTGAAAATTTAATAAAGTCATATTTGCTGACCCGTGACACATTTTTTATCATCTCTTGGTATTTTTAGATATTAAGATGTCAATGATTGTATTACAATTATCAAAATAATCAGTAAATGAGTAACGTTTTATTGACGTTTTATAAACGTTCTCTTTAAAACGTTTCATTCACAACGTTTATGAAACGTTTATAAAACATACATATTCGGAGACTTATTAAATATTAAAATTTCTACAATTAATTGTGTGATTATAAACACTACATGATGACATGTTTTTAAAAAGTATCAAAAAACATGGGAATAATTAAATATTAAAATTTCTACAATTAATTGTGTGATTATAAACACTACATGATGACATGTTTTTAAAAAGTATCAAAAAACATGGGAATAATTTTATGGAAAATAAGTGGTTGTATAAACGTTTAATAAACGTTGAAAAAAACCCTTCGATCTAGCTAAATATTTTTTAGATGTATATCTAGATAGATAGATAAATCATTAAATGTGTGGCTCTAGTCTCGTAATTATCAAGTATGGTTTGAATAATTTGGATAGACGACCATTCGTCGTTTTATATTTGATAAAATACACGCCCTTTTGGCCCTGGCATTTTGTTCGCTGGTTCCCTGCGCCTGCGCGACCTACGTCTTTGCGCAGGCACAGGGATCGGAAGTTGCGCCATTTTGAGCGTGTTGCTGTTGGGACAAGATCGAGAAGGCCGGGTCTACTTAGAAGTTATCTTAGAAAATCTCCTTATATGTAAATGTGAATATTGTCTATGTAAAAAAACTCTGCTCTCAAATCGGTTTTGTTGAACTTGCAAAGAGGAATGAAATAAACTTAAGTGCAATAACAAAAATGTGTTGTTATATTATAAGTTTAACAGGTATTAACATGGGGCGGCACGGTGGTGGAGTGGTTAGCGCTGTCGCCTCACAGCAAGAAGGTCCTGGGTTCGAGCCCCGGGGCTGGCGAGGGCCTTTCTGTGTGGAGTTTGCATGTTGTCCGCGTGGGTTTCCTCCGGGTGCTCCGGTTTCCCCCACAGTCCAAAGACATGCAGGTTAGGTTAACTGGTGACTCTAAATTAACCGTAGGTGTGAATGTGAGTGTGAATGGTTGTCTGTGTCTATGTGTCAGCCCTGTGATGACCTGGCGACTTGTCCAGGGTGTACCCTGCCTTTCGCCCGTAGTCAGCTGGGATAGGCTCCAGCTTGCCTGCGACCCTGTAGAAGGATAAAGCGGCTAGAGATAATGAGATGAATGAGGTATTAACATGTTTCTAATAACGTTTCTAAAACAATAAAGAAACGTTTTACTATTGTTTTTAAATGGTTTTAAGAAACGTTTATACAATGTTTTAAAAAACGTTTCTGAAACGTTTCCAGAATGTTGTATGATGGTTTCCAGAATGTTTTTCAAACGTTTATATAACGTTTTTTCAAACGTTTATAAAGCGAAAAAATTGTCCACAAATTTTCGTTTTATAAACGTTATTTTGTAACGTTTCTGAAACGTTAGCCAAACGTTTATACAACGTTATATAAACGTTTTTGTGTTTGCTGGGATATTCATATTCAGTTACATCTCTAGTGTTGACCTGCTCTGGCTTTCTGGATTTTATAATAAAACCCTCCAGCCCATAGATCCTCAATCATCTCCTTCGTCCTCTTTATATCAGGGAAAATAAACCAATGACAGAATGAGGAGCAGAGACGGAACAAAAAGACAACAAATGGCTTTTGTCACCAAACTCGACCAGCATTCAGAAGAAGAAGCCTTTATTTGTCACATGCACACTCAAGCACAGTGAAATTCATCCTCTGCATTTAACCCATCTGAAACAGTGAACACATGCACACACACCCAGAGCAGTGGGCAGCCATACTACAGCACCCGGGGAGCAGCTAGGGGTTGGGTTAGGTACCTTGCTCAAGGGCACTTCAGCCCAAGGCTGCCCCATGTTAACCTTACCGCATGTCTTTGAACTCTGGGGCACCCGGAGGAAACCCATGCAGACATGGGGAGAACATGCAAACTCCATACAGAAAGGCCCCCCATCGGCCACTGGGCTCGAACCCAGAACCTTCTTGCTGTGAGGTGACAGTGCTAAACACTACACCACCGTGCCGCCCAAAAACTTGCTCATTTAGAGAACATATCAGATATTAAACTGATAAGAACAAATACGAATACAGTATTTGTTTATTAATACAGCCAAAAGGATGAGAAGTGAAGGGCTCTTTAACTGCCTTATACTTATTAATAAATGTTGAATTAATCTCAACTATTATTCACACCACCATAACGTACTCTAACGGTGCTGACTGCAAAGTGATCTGAAATGTTCAGGTTTTTTCCATGCATGGCATTTTCCTACATCTCACAAGAACAATATCAGGCTGATGAGATGTGGTCATTTTGATGTCCTGAGGGTCACTTTTCTCTTTTATGGGACCATTTTCCTCCCTCTTAAGGTAAACGGTACGGCCCTACAGAAACAGGAAACAGACAAATGTGGGGAGCTTTAACCAGTTAGCATAACTATGGAACTGCGTCACACCAGGATGATGACATGCAGAAAACATCGTGACACTGCATCGACCACGGAGAGTTTTGAGTCACAGGGATGTAATTTGTGGTTGACCTTCACGAATAGATCAGTGAAAAAAAAGACAAATTATATATTTTCTCTGTTACTGCTTTTGTGTTATCATTTCTTTCTCTATAAGATCAAAACATTAGGTGTATAACTCTATACACGCTACCATGGAGTCAAGCTCATGGGTTTGAAGGCTAAGATAGCTAAACGCTAGCGAGAATGATTTATTATCTGTCCAGAAAAATGACATGTCATCTAACCTTGCTCTATCCTGCAGTTACACTCACTAGGCAGGCTTTCCTTTTCATTTCCACTGGGTTTTAGCTGGCAGGAGAGCCGAGTCCACCATGTTTGCCCACACTGTCTTGTTTTGGTTAAAAGTAAGTCCAACATGCCCCATGGTGGTCATGTGATATTGTTGCTCACTTGCTTCAGCGATCTCCGGAATCGTAAAATGTGGGATGTATTTTATCTCAGCAAAACAGTTACACATAGACACAGTGTGTGCAGCAACAAAGCATCTCAAAATTCCAACAGCAATAGAAATAGAACATTTTACCCAGAATTCAACTTTGCAGTCAGAAACTTTAACCCAAACCCATTGTTAATGTTCCTCACCAGTGATCCATAGAGGCTGTGGATTGCTGTACGGTGTGTGAAAGGCTGGTTCTCCTCTCTCTCCTCTGCACATATAAACTCCTGTGTGTTTCAGAGCAGCAGGACTGAGAGTGTATTTGCCTCCAGATCCTCTGCTGCTGTCTGAGAGGAGCTCCACAGACATGCTATAGCCACGACTATTTGTTATTTGAGTTAATCCGGATCTGTAGGGAACAGTTGTGTACCAGCTGAATGTCCAGTCTGTTGAGGAGCCTGTAACCTCACAGCTTAGAGTCACTGAGTCTCCTTCAGTCAGCCAGCTCTGTGGAGATACACTCAGTACTGGCGGTGGTCTCTCTGTTACACAGGAAACACAAAATGTTTAATTCGTAACTTTATCGAATAAACAATTGGAATCTAGGAATGATCAATTGCACATTTTTAATGTCTCACTAAAGCAAACACACACACACACACACACACACACACACACACACACACACACACACACACACACACACACACACACACACACACATCTTCCAGTGTAACAGCATCACTGAAGTGTGATGAGCGTGAGCCTCCTCTCTCTGCTCCTCTACAGGTGTAGTTACCTGTGTGGGTCACTTTAACACCACTGATTGTGTACATCTGTTCACTACTGACACGACTGTGTGAAGGATCTTTATACCAGCTGTACTGGCAGCTAGAGACACTTTCATCCTGTATGTCACATCTCAGAGTGACGTCGTCTCCACTGAACACCTGTTTATCAGGATTCTATATCACGGATGCTATAGGTTTTGATCTCACTGGAGAAATAGAATAAATTGTCTAAACTATCATGATAAATTAGTCATCATTCATATATAATGATTTAAAAACAGTGGAAAATCTGTCATCTAAATTCTTTACAAAATCTACAATATTTTCAGTGTATTTATGAACAGGTATCATCTGTTTCCAAACTGAACTGGATAATGTCAGCTGTAGTCTTTATGAACCATATACATTATGATTCATTCTTACACACTCGTGTTTCTGTCCCTGGTAAAAGGAAGCAGAAAAGGGCTGTGAAAAACCACTATATCAGCAATAAGTGGTGATCGTGATGTGAGCAGTTCCATTTTGTGTGAATGTGATGAAAGTGATTTGTTAGCAGTTATGATTTCTTACAGAAGCCCTGGTTACAGAGTCACAGAGTAACTACAAAAGACCAAATACACAGTCAGGAAAAGTTACACATAATTACTAATAATGTTAGATGAGTGGAACTACATATCTGAGTTTAAGTGATATCTCATCTCATTATCTCTAGCCGCTTTATCCTTCTACAGGGTCACAGGCAAGCTGGAGCCTATCCCAGCTGACTACGGGTGAAAGGCGGGGTACACCCTGGACAAGTCGCCAGGTCATCACAGGGCTGACACATAGACACAGACAACCATTCACACTCACACCTACGGTCAATTTAGAGTCACCAGTTAACCTAACCTGCATGTCTTTGGACTATGGGGGAAACCGGAGCACTCGGAGGAAACCCACGCGGACACGGGGAGAACATGCAAACTCCGCACAGAAAGGCCCTCGCTGGCCACGGGGCTCGAACCCAGACAGTCTTGCTGTGAGGCGACAGTGCTAACCACTACACCACCGTGCTGCCAGTTTAAGTGATATTTACAACTAAATCAAAATTATTTTGAAGAATTTGCAAAAGTTGACCTGAAACATTCTGATTCAGATTACATCTTGGGCCAGGTACACGTGTATTCTTTTTATTTAAAAACATGCTAAACCCATGTTTTCATTTCAGTGAATTGTGTTTCACTTTCATCATCTCTTCTATCATATTTTATTTTATTCAACAAAATAAATATGACTTTACAACACTTGATGGAGTTCAGGTGTTTCTTTATAAACATATATACTGTATATTATAATGTGACATCCAACCCCAAATCAGTAAAAAATGGAAAATGCAAATAAAAAACAAAGCAGTGATTTCTAAATTTACTTTGACTTGTATTTCATTGCAAACAGAATGAACCCAAGATATTTCATGCTTTGTTGGTTAACTACATTTCATTTGTTAATTTCCATCCATTCCTGTGTTTCAGGCCTGCAACACATTCCAAATAAGTTGGGCCGAGGCAATTTCGGGCTAGTAATGAGGTAAAACAATTAAATAATGATGTGATTTGAAGCAGGTGATGTTTTTGAGGAACAAAGATGGGCTGAGGATCTCCAGTTTGTCAAAGACAGCTCATCTCTCATCTCATTATCTCTAGCCGCTTTATCCTTCTACAGGGTCGCAGGCAAGCTGGAGCCTATCCCAGCTGACTACGGGCGAAAGGCGGGGTACACCCTGGACAAGTCGCCAGGTCATCACAGGGCTGACACATAGACACAGACAACCATTCACACTCACATTCACACCTACGGTCAATTTAGAGTCACCAGTTAACCTAACCTGCATGTCTTTGGACTGTGGGGGAAACCGGAGCACCCGGAGGAAACCCACGCGGACACGGGGAGAACATGCAAACTCCACACAGAAAGGCCCTCGCCGGCCCCGGGGCTCGAACCCAGGACCTTCTTGCTGTGAGGCGACAGCACTAACCACTACACCACCGTGCCGCCTCAAAGACAGCTAAGAAGGGATTATGATATTTCACCGTCTATGGTGCATAATATCATTAAATGATTCATGGAATCTGGAGGAATTTTGGTGCGTAAAGGGTAAGGGCTCAAGCCTAATCTAAATACCCGCGATCTCTGATCCCTCAGACAGCACTGCATCAAGAACTGTCATTCATCTATAGCTGACAGAACCACATGGGCTCAGGATTACTTTGGCAAACCTTTGTCAAGCTACAATACAGAGTTACATCGACAAATGTCAGCTAAAATTTCACTGCCCCAAAAGGAAGCCTTATGTTAACTGTGTCCAGAAGAGCTGTCGACTTCTCTGGGCTTGGAGGCGTCTGGGATGGACCATCACATAGTGTAAATGTGTATTGTGGTCAGACGAATCAGTATTCCAGGTCTTTTTTGGAAGAAATGCAGACTGTGTGCTCTGGACCATCCAGATTGTTACCAGGAACAAGTCCAAAAGCCAGGGTGTGTAATAGTATGGGGTTGTGTCAGTGCCCTTGGCAAAGGTAACTTGAAGTAAAAAAAAATTACAGTGATGACCCTGTACTGTTACACACCTTAAGACCTGTTTGCAGGAAGAACGAGACAAAATAACACCTGAAACACTTCATCACTTGGTGTCTTCAGTCCATAAACATCTTTTAAGTACTGAGAGAAGGAACGGGAACCTTTACAAAGTCGTAAATGCTTTACTGTTCCAAATTTGTGGACATGGGCTGCAAGAATCAAAATCGAAATGTGTTTATTTTGAAAAAACAAAACAAAAAAAATGTCAATAAAATTAATGAGTGAAAACATCAAATAATGTGCTGTTTTATTTTGAGTGCAATGCAGGTCAAAATTATTTACATGACATGTAACATGGCATGTAATATGGACATGACACTGTGTCCATACTTAGTGTCACGTCCAAAATACTAGAAACAATAGTAATATATGAGTATTTACAGTGTAAAAATGTTATATATGATCTACAACGATTAAAAAACAGCTTCTTTCCAAAAGCCATAACCGCCCTGAACTCGGATATGCTCTGACTTTATAGTCTATTTTATTTTACTATTTTACTAATTTATAAATGTGCAGTACTTTATAAGGTGACTCTCTATGCAATACTTTTATAATGTGCAATACCTCACTCCATAATGTGAAACGCAACACATTCACCTCAGGACTGCGCACCTTACACACAACACATTCACCTCAGGACAGTGCACCTTACACACAACACATTTACCTCAGGACTGTGCACCTTACACACAGCACATACACCTCAAGTCTGTGCACCTTACCTTACTTTGCAATAATCATCTCATCTCATCTCATTATCTCTAGCTGCTTTATCCTTCTACAGGGTCGCAGGCAAGCTGGAGCCTATCCCAGCTGACTACGGGCGAAAGGCGGGGTACACCCTGGACAAGTCGCCAGGTCATCACAGGGCTGACACATAGACACAGACAACCATTCACACTCACATTCACACCTACGGTCAATTTAGAGTCACCAGTTAACCTAACCTGCATGTCTTTGGACTGTGGGGGAAACCGGAGCACCCGGAGGAAACCCACGCGGACACGGGGAGAACATGCAAACTCCACACAGAAAGGCCCTCGCCGGCCCCGGGGCTCGAACCCAGGACCTTCTTGCTGTGAGGCGACAGCGCTAACCACTACACCACCGTGCCGCCCTGCAATAATCATAATGTGTAATATTTTATCTTATAATGTGACTCTTTTGTCCAATAATTTATAATGTGACTGTCTCTGTGCAATACTTTATATGTGCAATACCTCACTCCAAAATGTGTAACACAACACATACACCTCAGACTGTGCACCTTACCCCCCTTACCCCCCTTCCTCTCTCTCTCTCTCTCTCTCCCTCTCTACACGCTGTTTGCACTGTTATTGGAGATGCTTTAATCTCATTGTACATGTGTATAGTGACAATAAAGGCATTCTATTCTATTCTACAATCAGGACTCCGAAGTAATTATTCAACTGAATCATGTCTTATTAACCTCACTGATTTTATTTGCACTGAGGTGGACAAAGGAAATTATTGTGGAATGGTTGTTCTGGATTTACAGAAAGCATTTGACACTGTTGAACATAACATTCTTTTAGGTAAGCTCACTGCTACTGGACTACAGCAGGATTGTGTAAACTGGTTTGATTCTTATCTTAAGTCTAGGAAACAACTTGTGGACATGAATGGCATATTATCTGGTGAAAGATCAATCATATGTGGAGTTCCACAGGGTTCAATTTTAGGACCCTTACTGTTTTTAGTCTATGTAAATAACATGGTAGGTGCTGTCAAAAACATGTTGTTACTATATGCAGATGATTCAACCATTACTGTACCTGGAAAGGATGTAAATGAAATTGAACATAAACTTGGACTGGAACTTGAATCCCTGTATAAGCGGATGGTTGACAACAAATTGTCTTTGCATCTCGGTAAAACTGAATCAATCCTGTTTGGTAGTTAGTACCAATCAATCAATGTTCTCAAATGGATGTTAAATGTAATGGTAATGTCATACAGGTTAAATGTTCAGTAAAATACCTTGGTGTGTATTATGGCAGACAAACTCATTCAGAAAATAAATGCAAAAGTAAAATTTATGTCTAGAATGAGGAACCATGTTGATTTGTCTCCAGCTAAACTCTTATCTTCTGCTTTGGTTCAGTGTCATCTCGATTATGGTTCTTGTTCTTGGTACTCTGGTCTCTCTAACATGCTTAAAAACAGACTACAGATTTGTCAAAATAAATTAATCTGTGTGGTGCTTAATCTTGATGTTAGAACTCATTTAACTGTACTCTATTAAAAAACGTTAAACTGGCTTATTGTGGCGGTATGGTGGTGTAGTGGTTAGCACTGTCGTCTCACAGCAAGAAGGTTCTGGGTTCGAGCCCTGTGGCCGGCTCCGGGTGCTCCGGTTTCCCCCACAGTCCAAAGACATGCAGGTTAGGTTAACTGGTGACTCTAAATTGACCGTACACTGCAAAAAATGATCTCTTATTGAGAGAAAATATCTTTAATATGGGTGAATTTATCTATTATTTCTTATTAGAAGTTTACTAGAACTCAAATATAAGATTGTTTAGCTTACTTTGAGACACTTTTACTAATTTCAAGCCTTAAATTTTCTTATTCTATTGGCAGATAATTTTGCTTCTTTCTAGAATTGAATGCTTAAAATGAGCAAAATTATCTGCCAATAGAATAAGAAAATTTAAGGCTTGAAATTAGTAAAAGCATCTCAAAGTAAGCTAAATAATCTTATATTTGAGTTCTAGTAAAGAAATAATAGATAAATTCATCCATATTAAAGATATTTTCTCTCAACAAGAGATCATTTTTTGCAGTGTAGATGTGAATGTGAGTGTGAATGGTTGTCTGTGTCTATGTGTCAGCCCTGTGATGACCTGGCGACTTGTCCAGGGTGGACCCCGCTTTTCGCCCGTAGTCAGCTGGGATAGGCTCCAGCTTGCCTGCGACCCTGTAGAACAGGATAAAGCAGCTAGAGATAATGAGATGATGAATGGCTTAATGTGGAAAATAGGGCCAGGTATAAGAAATTGTTACATGGACATAAAATTCTCTAAGGTCATGTTCCATCAAGTTTATGTCATAACGTCATCCATGTCAGATCCGTTCATTCACACTCAACAAGCTCTAGCAGTTCTTCACTTGTACTACCTCATGTTTGTACCATAATAGGTAAAAATACATTCAAATTTACAGCTGTTTCTGATTGGAATAACATAAATGTCATGGTCTGTAATTTAACTAGTCATAATGTTTTTAAATCAGCTTGTAAAGAAGTTTTATTTGACCAGTTTTGTCATTCTGTTGAAAATTATTCTTATTTTTTATTACTAGTTCATATGCCCATGGAGGTGGTCAATAGCACCAAGTTCCTGGGGGTGCACATCACAGACAACTTCATCTGGTCTGTGAACACTGCATCACTGGTCAAGAAGGCACAGCAACGTCTGCACTTCCTGCGTAGGATGAGGAGAGCCCACTTGCCCCCGCCCATCCTCACTACATTCTACAGAAGCACCATAGAGAGTGTTCTAGCCAGCTGCATCTCTGTGTGCAGTGTTGCCAGATTGGGCGGTTTTAAGTGGATTTTGGCGGGTTTTGAACATATTTTGGCTGGAAAATGTCAGCAGTATCTGGCAACGCTGTCTGTGTGGTGTGGAGGCTGCAATGCCTCTGACTGGAAGACTGTGAGGAAAGTGGTGAGGACAGCAGAGAAAATCATTGGGACTTCTCTTCCCTCCATTCAGGACATTGCACCAAGGCATTGCATGTCTAGAGCCAGAAACATCATTAGCGACCCCTCACACCCTCATTATGGACTGTTCTCCCCTCTGGCCTCTGGAAAGAGGTTCCGCAGCATTAGGTGCAGGACCACCAGGTTCTGTAACAGCTTTTTCCCCCCAGGTCACCAGACTGTTGAACTCCAAACCCAAACTCTAAACTTAAATTTACAACCCCGATTCCAAAAAAGTTGGGACAAAGTACAAATTGTAAATAAAAACGGAATGCAATAATTTACAAATCTCAAAAACTGATATTGTATTCACAGTAGAACATAGACAACATATCAAATGTCAAAAGTGAAACATTTTGAAATTTCATGCCAAATATTGGCTCATTTGAAATTTCATGACAGCAACACATCTCAAAAAAGTTTGAACAGGGGCAATAAGAGGCTGGAAAAGTTAAAGGTACAAAAAAGGAACAGCTGGAGGACCAAATTGCAACTCATTAGGTCAATTGGCAATAGGTCATTAACATGACTGGGTATAAAAAGAGCATCTTGGAGTGGCAGCGGCTCTCAGAAGTAAAGATGGGAAGAGGATCACCAATCCCCCTAATTCTGCGCCGACAAATAGTGGAGCAATATCAGAAAGGAGTTCGACAGTGTAAAATTGCAAAGAGTTTGAACATATCATCATCTACAGTGCATAATATCATCAAAAGATTCAGAGAATCTGGAAGAATCTCTGTGCGTAAGGGTCAAGGCCGGAAAACCATACCGGGTGCCCGTGATCTACGGGCCCTTAGACGGCACTGCATCACATACAGGCATGCTTCTTTATTGGAAATCACAAAATGGGCTCAGGAATATTTCCAGAGAACATTATCTGTGAACACAATTCACCGTGCCATCCACCGTTGCCAGCTAAAATTCTATAGTTCAAAGAAGAAGCCGTATCTAAACATGATCCAGAAGCACAGACGTCTTCTCTGGGCCAAGGCTCATTTAAAATAGACTGTGGCAAAGTGGAAAACTGTTCTATGGTCAGACGAATCAAAATTTGAAGTTCTTTATGGAAATCAGGGACGCCGTGTCATTCGGACTAAAGAGGAGAAGGACGGCCCAAGTTGTTATCAGCACTCAGTTCAGAAGCCTGCATCTCTGATGGTATGGGGTTGCATTAGTGCATGTGGCATGGGCAGCTTACACATCTGGAAAGACACCATCAATGCTGAAAGGTATATCCAGGTTCTAGAGCAACATATGCTCCCATCCAGACGACGTCTCTTTCAGGGAAGACCTTGCATTTTCCAACATGACAATGCCAAACCACATACTGCATCACTTACAGCATCATGGCTGCGTAGAAGAAGGGTCCGGGTACTGAACTGGCCAGCCTGCAGTCCAGATCTTTCACCCATAGAAAACATTTGGCGCATCATAAAACGGAAGATACGACAAAAAAGACCTAAGACAGTTGAGCAATTAGAATCCTACATTAGACAAGAATGGGTTAACATTCATATCCCTAAACTTGAGCAACTTGTCTCCTCAGTCCCCAGATGTTTGCAGTCTGTTGTAAAGAGAAAAGGGGATGTCTCACAGTGGTAAACATGGCCTTGTCCCAACTTTTTTGAGATGTGTTGTTGTCATGAAATTTAAAATCACCTAATTTTTCTCTTTAAATAATACATTTTCTCAGTTTAAACATTTGATATGTCATCTACAGTGGTGCTTGAAAGTTTGTGAACCCTTTAGAATTTTCTATATTTCTGCATAAATATGACCTAAAACATCATCAGATTTTCACACAAGTCCTAAAAGTAGATTAAGAGAACCCAGTTAAACAAAAGAGACATAAATATTATACTTAGTCATTTATTTATTGAGGAAAATGATCCAGTATTACATATCTGTGAGTGGCAAAAGTATGTGAACCTTTGCTTTCAGTATCTGGTGTGACCCCCTTGTGCAGTAATAACTGCAACTAAATGCTTCCGGTAACTGTTGATCAGTCCTGCACACTGGCTTGGAGGAATTTTAGCCCATTCCTCTGTACAGAACAGCTTCCACTCTGGGATGCTGGTGGGTTTCCTCACATGAGCTGCTCGCTTCAGGTCCTTCCACAACATTTTGATTGGATTAAGGTCAGGATTTTGACTTGGCCATTCCAAAACATGAACTTTATTCTTCTTTAACCATTCTTTGGTAGAACAACTTGTGTGCTTAGTGTTCAGAATTGCGGTGCCAGGTCTTAATTATTTTGACCTTTAAAAGTAGTAAACAGGCACCCTTGTCAGACATAGTGGCTCCCAACTCGTTAGTTGTCAGGGCATGTTACAACATGCCAACTTCAGACACCCTGGCGCCACTGTCCATCACACGCCAACTTCAGACACCCTGGCGCCACTGTCCATCACACTGTGCTGCGTGGACTATATAAGATGCGCACAAACATCGAAGAAAACACAGCACACATCAGACGGGGACTCCATGCAACACCTGCTTCTCATCAGTGAATATTTGGATCCGTTTCTCTCTTTCTTTCTCGGTTTCATTTCTTTCTTGCTTTCTGTCTTTCTATCGCGGACGTGTCAGGATCCAACGTCCATCATTTGTGCCGTGTGAGCATTCCGTGCGTCCTTGAATGTAAGTTGTTTATTGTTGCGTAGCTACTGTGTTATGTGTGTACTCGTTATCTGTAACTGTTACATGTGGCGGTAAGGCTAGCGAGTATTTCTTCTCTTTTTCTCTCATCCTGTGTCTGTCTATTTTCTTACGTGTTTGTTCTGTTCAGTAGCCATGTAATGATAGCGCTTGTCTTCTCGACCGCGGTCTATTAAGGGAGCACATTTCATTATTAGCCATTGCCGTGTTGGGAGTGTAGTGGTGGTATGTACAGTTCATAACCGCGCCACATATTCTAACCTTCTATGCGCAATACAGCGCGGGGCAGCGCTTAAAAGAGCCACGCTCCCCTTCATTCAGCCGACACACTCTGTGTCTTCATGCGGGTGTGACTCGCTGTAAGCAGTTGCACCACGCACCTTGGTAATGATAGCTGCTGTAGGCAGCTATCCTCATCCTCCGTGTACGTTGTACACATTGTACATATTGTGTACATATCGTGTATATAGTCAGTATCTAGTGTGTTGTGTTATTTATTATGGGGTGTAAATAGCATTCATTGGGCTTTACATTGTTTTACTTATATAGTATTCATTTGTGTGTTTTACATTGTATTACATTGTATATAATTATTATTCATTTGCGTTAATATATATTTAATGCGATGTGTATTTGTATTTATATCATTGTCATTATTTACATTATTGCTTGTGTGTATATTATTGCTCATGTCTTGTTGTATTTGTATTTTATTCTGTTTTCTAGTAAAACCACGGTTTACACGGTTTCTCGTGAGTGGACATCCATTAATTCCTGTTCTAACCGGACAGCCTGGGTAGCTCGCTGTATACCTGATCCAGTGTCCCTCCTATACAGTCCTTTACCCTGTCCATCACCGGACACCCATTTTTATATGGTCCTTCGAGCCGGATACAGCATTCTACACAGTCAGGATGTCCACTCATGATGGCAGTGGCCGTCCTCGCCGTGAGCACCACCACCCCAGGCACCTGGATGACTACGTGGTGACCCAGGCTCAGCGACGGCTGCCACAGGACGGCGCACACACCCAGGATGATTCTTCCCACGTGGGAGACAGCAGGCCCCGGGAGCCATCACACACTCCCCCTGCTGGGCAGACTCCCCTGGACACGTCAGCAGCTATCCTCCTCGCCCTTCAGCAGATACGGGAGGACAATCGGCAGCTGCAGCGGGATGTGCAGTATCTGTTGCAACAACACTATGCATCACCTCCACGCACTCCAGCGAGGGACATCCAGGTTCCAGCCGTCACGCCTGGAACCCCCCCAGCAGTCTTATCATCACCACTGCAGCATGACAGAACATACAGCCCTGCTGACTCAACCAGTGGACATCGCCGCACCCCGGTGGCGGAGCAGTCGTCACTTCTACCTCGGCCACACATCGCAGGAGCTGAGGCAGCGACGTCCACACCGCCACACGGAGGAGCTCCCCATCTGCCAACACCACTGACGGCAGAGCTGACAGAGCACCTGAGGAGCATGAATCTGCCACGGGGTCACTCATTCACGTCATCCTCACCCTCTCCTGCCACCCCACGGTACTCAGCGCCATTCAGCCCACGGCGCCCTTCGTCTGCTCAGAGACAGCGGACGTCATCACCGGTGTCGGCCGGTCAGAGGGCAGTGGCACCAGATCATCACAGGCTGTCACCTGTCCCACAGCGACTGACATCTCTTCCCCCTCAGGAGCTGACCTACCGCGGGCCCAAGATGAGAATCCCAGCGTTCACCGAGGACGACCCACGGCAGTTCAACAGGATGCAGCTGGCGCTCGACAACGTCCTACCACCCGACGCGACAGAGCGCTTCAAATATCAGATCCTGCTGGACCACCTGAAGCTAGAGGATGCTGTCCTGGTAGCGGATGCTTACTGCCACAGCAGCTATCCCTACAGTGATACGATGGCAGCCCTCACGAAGCTCTTTGGGCAGCCCCGCAAACTGGCACTCAGGCAGATCAACCAGGTCCTGGCTGAGCCCCCTGTCAGGAGCGGTGACCAGAGAGGCTTCAGGAACTTCGCCCTGAAGGTGCAGTCCTTGGTGGGGATGCTGGATAAGATGGGGACCCAGGAACAGCTTGAGCTACGGTGTGGTTCGCATGTGTCTCGGTTGCTGCCCAAGCTGCCTCACGAGCTGCGTACTGCCTTCAGGCGGTACATCGACCCAGACCGTGTGCCTGTCCCCACACTCCTGGACTTCGCCGCATGGTTACAGCACGAGGTTGGTGTGCAGCTGGACGAGACCAACGACCCGCCAAAGACAACAGCGAGCCAGGCAGAGCGGCAGCGGAGCACCAGAGGCAAGCAGCCAGCAGCCACACGCTCCACCACGGTCCTGCTGGTAGACCCCCCAGCCAAGTCAGCTCAGCAGCCATCAAAGTCAGCTCCATGCACACCCGCCAAGGTGGAGCCTCCAAAGAAGTACTGCCCCTTCTGCAACAGCACGGAGCACTACTTCAACCAGTGCACTGCGTTCAAGAGTATGTCACTGGAACCAAGGCTCCAGTGGATCAAGACCGGGAAGAAGTGCTGGAGGTGTGGACGCGACCATCAAGCAGCTCAGTGCTACCTCAAGGCACGGTGCCCGAAGTGCAATCGCCTGCACCTCGAGGTACTGCATGAGGTGAATGCACAAAGCAGGCCGGAGACTGCGACACTGTCTTCACCCAGCCAGCCATCCACCTACTACCTCGACCCAGCATGGAGAGGTAGTTGTGTGCTGCTGAAGATGGTGAAGGTGCTCCTTCATTACGGGGGCAAGAAGATGGAGACCTACGCCATCCTCGATGACGGGTCAGAGCGCACCATGCTCCTCCCCCAAGCAGCGCAGCAGCTTGGCCTCAAAGGACAGAGTGAGAATCTGGCCCTCCGCACCATCCGTCATGACATCAGAACGGTGCCGGGGAGGTCAGTGTCCTTCTCTGTGTCATCCCTCAGTCAACCGCAGCAGCGGTACAAAATACAGCGGGCCTTCACATCACCCGAACTGGGACTGTCCCCTCATTCACACCCAGTTGAGGCTCTCCAAAGGACCTACCGCCACCTCAGAGGGCTGCCTCTTCACTCCTTTACTCAGGCCCGTCCGCTGCTCCTCATTGGGTCTGACTACCCAGACCTCCTCATCCCCATCGAGCCTGTGCACATGGGCCCACCAGGTGGACCCATTGCCCTGAAGACACGCCTTGGGTGGACACTTCAAGGCCCCGCCAAGGCTGTCAAGCGTCGGTCTTCCACCCCAGCGTGCCTGTTCATCAGTGCACCGTCACCATCAGTGGAGCTGCTGCAGGATGCCACCGAGCTGCGGAAGTCCCAGTTCTGCGGCCACATCACCGTGACCTCTGACCCTGCGTTGCCTGATGCAGGGAACTTCAGTCAATATCCAGAGCTGCTGGAGGCCACAGTCAGAGCGCGTCACGGGGCGGCCACATCCGCCATCACAGCTGAGGACTACAGGCAAGCGGAGATGGCACTCCTCAGGAAGGCACAGAGTGACTCCTTCCCCGAAGACCTCACCCTGCTCTCAGCGGGGAAGCCAGTCTCCACTGACAGCAGGATCCTCACATTGTCCCCGGAGTACGACGCTGAGACACAGCTGATCCGGGTCGGAGGTCGTCTGCGCAGGTGTGACACGGTTGAGGAGGAGACTCTACACCCCATCCTGCTTGACCCTCAGCACCCCATCACACAGCTCATCATCCGAGACTTCGACAGCCACCTGGCGCACCCAGGACCAGAGCGAGTGTTTGCTGAGCTGCGCCGGCGGTACTGGATCATGCGTGGGAGAGCGGCTGTCAAGAAACATCAGCACAGCTGTCCAGAGTGTCAGAAGTGGCGAGGCACACCAGTGATCCCCAGAATGGCTGACTTGCCACCATCAAGTCTGCGCTTGCACAAGCCAGCCTTCTATTCCACTGGAATGGATTGTTTCGGGCCGTACCTCATCAAAATCGGCCGACGCACTGAGAAACGGTGGGGCATCGTTTTCAAGTGCCTGACAATCCATGCAGTGCATCTAGACCTCCTCACCAGCATGGACACTGATGCTTTCTTGATGGCCCTGCGGCGCTTCATCGCACGCCGAGGGAAGCCACATGAGCTGCTCTCCGACCAAGGCACCAATTTCAGAGGGGGTCAGTCTGAACTGCAGGAGACGTTCAAAGCCCTCAGCCCAGAGCTACAGTCCCACTTAGCCAGTCAACAGATTGACTTCAAGTTCAATCCTCCACATGCTCCGCACTTCGGTGGTTCCTGGGAACGGGAGATCCGTTCCATCAAAGCTGCCCTACACACTACACTCGATGCACAGACAGTCACTGAGGAGGTGTTGAGGACAGTGCTGATCGAGGTGGAAAGCATCATCAACTCCAAGCCCTTGGGTTACACCTCATCAGACATCACAGATCCAGATCCCATCACTCCAAACATGCTGCTGATGGGGCGGCACGACCCCTCCATACCACAAGTGGTCTACACCGACTCCGACATCCTGAGCAGGCGCAGGTGGAGACAGTGCCAGGCCCTTGCGGACCAATTCTGGGCTAAGTTCATCAGGAACTACCTGCCCTCTCTTCAAACCCGCTCCAAGTGGCAACGAGACCGGGAGGACCTCATCGTTGACAGCATCGTGATGATTGTCGACCCTCAACTCCCACGTGCCCTGTGGCCTGTGGGCAAGGTCACTGCTGTCATCCCTGGAGCAGATGGCAGGGTACGTACTGCACAGGTGCAGGTCAAGGACCGAACCTACACACGCCCAGTCTCACGCCTGGTGAGACTCCCTTCACTCCCTCAGGACACCTCTGCCTGACATCATGGACACAACTTTGTTCCACAAAGTTGGGGGCGGCTGTTCAGAATTGCGGTGCCAGGTCTTAATTATTTTGACCTTTAAAAGTAGTAAACAGGCACCCTTGTCAGACATAGTGGCTCCCAACTCGTTAGTTGTCAGGGCATGTTACAACATGCCAACTTCAGACACCCTGGCGCCACTGTCCATCACACGCCAACTTCAGACACCCTGGCGCCACTGTCCATCACACTGTGCTGCGTGGACTATATAAGATGCGCACAAACATCGAAGAAAACACAGCACACATCAGACGGGGACTCCATGCAACACCTGCTTCTCATCAGTGAATATTTGGATCCGTTTCTCTCTTTCTTTCTCGGTTTCATTTCTTTCTTGCTTTCTGTCTTTCTATCGCGGACGTGTCAGGATCCAACGTCCATCATTTGTGCCGTGTGAGCATTCCGTGCGTCCTTGAATGTAAGTTGTTTATTGTTGCGTAGCTACTGTGTTATGTGTGTACTCGTTATCTGTAACTGTTACATGTGGCGGTAAGGCTAGCGAGTATTTCTTCTCTTTTTCTCTCATCCTGTGTCTGTCTATTTTCTTACGTGTTTGTTCTGTTCAGTAGCCATGTAATGATAGCGCTTGTCTTCTCGACCGCGGTCTATTAAGGGAGCACATTTCATTATTAGCCATTGCCGTGTTGGGAGTGTAGTGGTGGTATGTACAGTTCATAACCGCGCCACATATTCTAACCTTCTATGCGCAATACAGCGCGGGGCAGCGCTTAAAAGAGCCACACTCCCCTTCATTCAGCCGACACACTCTGTGTCTTCATGCGGGTGTGACTCGCTGTAAGCAGTTGCACCACGCACCTTGGTAATGATAGCTGCTGTAGGCAGCTATCCTCATCCTCCGTGTACGTTGTACACATTGTACATATTGTGTACATATCGTGTATATAGTCAGTATCTAGTGTGTTGTGTTATTTATTATGGGGTGTAAATAGCATTCATTGGGCTTTACATTGTTTTACTTATATAGTATTCATTTGTGTGTTTTACATTGTATTACATTGTATATAATTATTATTCATTTGCGTTAATATATATTTAATGCGATGTGTATTTGTATTTATATCATTGTCATTATTTACATTATTGCTTGTGTGTATATTATTGCTCATGTCTTGTTGTATTTGTATTTTATTCTGTTTTCTAGTAAAACCACGGTTTACACGGTTTCTCGTGAGTGGACATCCATTAATTCCTGTTCTAACCGGACAGCCTGGGTAGCTCGCTGTATACCTGATCCAGTGTCCCTATTATACAGTCCTTTACCCTGTCCATCACCGGACACCCATTTTTATACTTAGGTTCGTTGTCTTGCTGCATGACCCACCTTCTCTTGAGATTCAGTTCATGGACAGATGCCCTGACATTTTCCTTTAGAATTTGCTGGTATAATTCAGAATTCATTGTTCCATCAATGATGGCAAGCCGTCCTGGCCCAGATGCAGCAAAACAGGCCCAAACCATGATACTACCACCACCATGTTTCACAGATGGGATAAGGTTCTTATGCTGGAATGCAGTGTTTTCCTTTCTCCAAACATAACTTTTTGCATTTAAACCAAAAAGTTTTATTTTGGTCTCATCCGTCCACAAAACATTTTTCCAATAGCCTTCTGTCTTGTCCACGTGATCTTTAGCAAACTGCAGATGAGCAGCAATGTTCTTTTTGGAGAGCAGTGGCTTCTCTTTGCAATCCTGCCATGCACACCATTGTTGTTCAGTGTTCTCCTGATGGTGGACTCATGAACATTAACATTAGCCAATGTGAGAGAGGCCTTCAGTTGCTTAGAAGTTACCCTGGGGTCCTTTGTGACCTCGCCGACTATTACACGCCTTACTCTTGGAGTGATCTTTGTTGGTCGACCACTCCGGGGGAGGGTAACAATGGTTTTGAATTTCCTCCATTTGTACACAATCTGTCTGACTGTGGATTGGTGGAGTCCAAACTCTTTAGAGATGGTTTTGTAACCTTTTCCAGCCTGATGAGCATCAATAACACTTTTTCTGAGGTCCTCAGAAATCTCCTTCATTCGTGCCATGATACACTTCCACAAACATGTGTTGTGAGGATCAGACATTGATAGATCCTTGTTCTTTAAATAAAACAGGGTGCCCACTCATGCCTGATTGTCATCCCATTGATTGAAAACACCTGACTCTAATTTCACCTTCAAATTAACTGCTAATCCTCGAGGTTCACATACTTTTGCCACTCACAGATATGTAATATCGGATCATTTTCCTCAATAAATAAATGACCAAGTATAATATTTTTGTCTCATTTGTTTAACTGGGTTCTCTTTCTGTACTTTTAGGACTTGTGTGAAAATCTGATGATGTTTTAGGTCATATTTATGCAGAAATATAGAAAATTCTAAAGGGTTCACAAACTTTCAAGCACCACTGTATGTTCTATTCTGAATAAAATATGGAATTTTGAAACTTCCACATCATTGCATTCCGTTTTTATTTACAATTTGTACTTTGTCCCAACTTTTTTGGAATCGGGGTTGTATAACTTGAACATTCCAAATTCCACAGGTCACTTTATACTATTGCACTTTATAATAATATTTTTGCCGATGCATAATTTAATTTAATACACTTCATATTTATTTCTGTGCTGAGCCAAATTGCAACGAAATTTCGTTTGGTGTACACTTGTGTCCTGAATGACAATAAAGGTTGTGTAAGTCTTGTCTGTCTTTTTATTACCATCGGTGCCATTCACCACTCATTGTATATATCTATTGTTAATATTATAATCATTTCATTTACCCATTGTACATCTTTGTATTGTTTTTTTTTTCATGAAGAACCTCAATGGGAATGAGTCCCCTAATGGACTTTTTTGAGTTATCCTTGGTATTAATTTTTTAGTACTACTTTTAACTCATTATTTACTATTGTATTACCAATTGTGCTTTATGTGTTATACTCCAATTTTTATACCAAATAAAATCAATCAATCAACCATTTAATGTTGTGGCGCATCGACAAAACAAGTGTGTCCCTGTTATCACATGCGTTATATTGCAGCTATAAAAAGGCATTTCCTCACAAGCCTTGATTTGTTTCTCTCTCTCTTATTTAGTTAATAAGCCAAAAAAAAGCAGCTTGTCCTATTACAGATAAACTGCAAAGCATGAACTCCTCTGTCCTTTTCAGAAAACTTAAAGCTACAGCTTTAGCTCTGACAGCATGGCTATGACATTTGTATCTGACTGATAACTTGTGTCCTGTCTGGATGGCAAGATAGCATTCATGAGGCGTACAAGCAGTTTTGGGTGCCCACAAACTTGATGCTGCTCTAGATCTACATGAATTTGCTTACTGCCCTGACCACTCACTGAAAATCAGTATGAAGAGTAGTTTCAGACAAATATCCATTGCAAACTTTTTGGGCTCGACAAAGGCACCCAAGTTGCTTGATGATAACGAGGCAAGTTTTTTTTTTTTTTAACATCCCAAGTCAAATTTTGCAAACCAAGAAATGAATGACTGTTTACTCGCATTGAAGACGAAAGGAAAGACAGCTATTCGTGCTCTTGCTTTATACCATGTAGCTGAGCAGGTATATAAATCCTGTCTTTAATTCAACAAGGACATTGAGGACAAATATTCTCATGTTTTATTTGTGTGTATGGGGGGATCCATGAGAAAACTAAGGGAATGTAGTTTTTCCAATTTACTGATACAGCCCCATATGTCATTCATTCATGCTTCAATATACCAATACAATTTTGATTTGAAAAATATTCATTCGTGTCATGGTTGTAATGTTGAGCATGATAAAAGAACCAAAGATCTTATGGCTAAAAATAATAATTCATGGCAAGACTTGATTGTAAAAATGTAATTCATGTTGTTCACATTGTAACATTACAGTTCATAACAGAGGAAGTGGTAGAAGAAAAAAAAGGGAAAAATAATTCATTGTTTCCACATGTCCTGAGTTAAAAATGTTAAAAAGAGGATTGATCATCCATTCTGTGTTTGACTGCTTTTGCCTTGCAGGTATGGGAACAACAACAGAAACAGTTATAGATAAAACAGTTTTATTTGATATCATTTTTTGTTTACAACCTTTTACTTACTTGTTATGAGAATGCACTTGCATAAGTTATGTTTAAAACCTCAAGTGTATTTTTTTTTTTGTCAGTCTGTGGCAAATGTGCTGCTCAGCGATTGGTTGTTGATGCCTGTTTCCATGTTGAAAAAGAAGCATGTGGTGAACTGAAAAATGGAATACACTGAATGAAGGCTAACGTGTCATGTTTGTGTAGTTTTTTTCCCCTTTCTTTTATCATTTCCCCCGGTAATGGGGTGTAACATTCGCACCCGATCTGGGGTCACGACCGGTCATTACCAGTCAGTTGGATTTCCCAGGAGCTGACAGCGGTCCTTGAAGGATCAGGAATATTACTTTCACGGGCTTAATCCTCGGTCAAAACAGGATTGCTGAGAGATGTGATCAGTTTTTAGGTATTATAATGTGTTTATTCAAATTGCCCAAGGCTATTTGACCTAATCATTGAAATATTTGACTAGCACTGTGTGAAGTTTCGTCATGAAACGTGTTGACAGCAACCCATGGTAAGAGGATGTTATCCTCTCAATGATAAGAAGTAGACATAATTACATTATAGTATTATTGGTTCTGCTTCGTATAGAAAAAAATACATGGACAAAATGTACTCTAATAGAGACATTAAACTTAGCTTTACTCCACAAAAATTTGCCTCTCAAAATGTGGGAAATAGCGTTTTAGAGGGTTAAAAATTCCAAAATTTCCCAGGGAGGCATGCCCCTGGACCCCCTAGATTTGGCGCACCTTCAGCATATGACACATCGCCCCCCCATCCAAAACTTCCTGCCGCTGCCTCTGCAAAGTGCTGACACTGGAGACTCCTTCCATAAATTAAAGTTAAATAAACATCTTCTTACAGAAAACTTCACAATATCAACAATTATACACATTTTTTGTAGTTTTATTAAATTACATGTTTTTAATCTCTTTATCTTTGGGCTTAGATTATGTGAAGCATCCACCATACAAGTCCCTTTGAATGAGCTGTTACTATAGAAACAGTACCATATTAGGATGAGTGTGTGGCACACCTAAAATAGGGTGACCACATTTAAGTGATAAGACTCCTTTAATTAGTATTATAATTATTTTTGTTCATGTATACATTTATGTTTTGAATTAGAAGTCGTATATTGCCTTGAGGTGCTTCGCTTATGTTGGAAATGGGAGGGGCGGAACGTTTGTGTTGTCACTAGTTGCTCCGGGGAACAGTAAGGGAGCGGAACTGACGCTGTTTCCTCAGAAGCAATCTGGGAAGGAAACAAGGCGCACTGTGTCCTCATTCCTCTGCTTTATACAGGTCAGTAAACGGTTAATGCACCATGAAATGTTATGTTATTCTAACAGACCATATTAGCGTGAGTGTGCATGTAGAGTTTGTGACATGCTTTAACGAGTTATTTCTGTTTAAACGACATTAATAAGTGGGAAAGTTTGCCCGCGCGGACGCCATTTTGTGCCGAGCGCGACTGCAGTTGCACTAGTTAAAGTGGGAATAAGTGACATTAGAGCTCCTGTGCATGATGCATTTCCAGCTAGTTATGATTTGTGTGTGTTTACTGTGAATGTCTTATTGTTAAAATGTAAATATTTCAGTTTACAAATGTTTCCCCGCCTGTTTCCTGGTAAATATAAGTTTAAACTGTAACACAAGCACTTTGCTAGTCACACATTTCAGTGCTGTTTTACAGAAGCAAGGTTTGGAGTCTGCTGTATTTAAAGGGGTCTGATGCACTACTGTAAAATTACACTACATGGAAATAGTGTTTTGAACCAGTTTATACTGGGAAAGGGAAATGTAATGTATTTATAGAAACTGCTTATTGATCTAAATTATAGATAAGTGTTGATTAGAAAACAGAAGATGAGAGAAAATGTGTTATTGAGATCAAAGTATTGATTTAAGTGAGAGGACTGAATTGGGAAAATGTGAAATTGAACAGCATAAAACTGAAATGAGGTAAACAGATATGCATTGTACTTATGAGACTGTTATGATACATGATGTTAAATAAGTCATTCAGAGAAGCGACTCTCTCTCCCTGATAAACACACACACACAACTGTTTTACTGACTTTACTGAGCCTTGTTCGACCTCACTGACCACAAATAACACGTACCTTTTAAAACTTATTTCAAGATTATTTAAAACATTATAGAATAACAAGGAAATGCAATAATTATGCAGTATTTATATTCACACACCTCCTAACTTCAAACCTGTTGAAAAAAGTGAAAAATTTGATGTACCTCTTGCTGTAATCCTGACTTCATTACTGTAGTATGTGTAGTAGTCTGTCCGTGTGTTATGCCTGCGTGCTCCACACCGATATACTGTTTCTCCTGTAGTATTAACTGTCACGCTGAGTGTGTTGGTGTCTGTAACTTCAGTGTTCAGATGTTGCAAATGCTGATTATATTTACGCCAGAGAAACTCCCATCCAGCCCCCTGCTGCAGCTCACAGCTCAGAGTGATGGTGTCTCCAGTGTAGACGGAGCTCTGAGGATTCACTCTCACAGTCGCTTTGGGTTTTTCTGTTGGTATGAAATGGTGTCAGAGCTGCTTTTCACTTCACAACAGAAGCAATAGATTCACTGTGCTCATTAAATGCTTTAATAAATATTTCTAACAAACATGTCTAAAATAAACAATTTATATTTCAAGTTTGATCATTATACTGCAAACACATTATAAAACCCAGAGGCTTCTGCAAAAGACATGATGATTCTTGTGAATGAAATTGGTGCCGACGAGACAAACTAAACAAACAGGGACTCAGTTACTGACAGCTCAAAATCTGAACCCTAAAAAATAATGGAAATACATTAAAACAAAACCCCCACAGACTGACCTGATACGGTCAGTGTAACAGCATCACTGATCTCTGAATCCTGTCCTCTGCAGGTGTAGGAACCACTGTCAGAGTCACCAACAGACCAGAGAAACAACTCCTGGTTTGTGCCGTCTCTGAAGACTATGTGTCCCCTCTGTGATAATCTGGAATTATTCTTATACCAGCTGTATGGCCACTGAGTGTCTCGTCCTCCCTCTATATTACATCTGAGAGTAACATGCTCTCTAATGAACACACGTGTATCAGGCTGAATGAACACCACAGCTTTAACTCTCCCTGTAATAGTAATAATAATAATAATGGAGTTAAAAATGGACATGAAGTAATTCCCAAGTATACAGAGGTGGAAAGTGTCATTTTAAACAACACTATGAATTATTTAATTAGACATAAATTAGAGATGCATCAATGCCATTTTTACAGACTGAGTATGAATAAATACTTTTGGCACCTCTTGATACACACAAAATGTGTTACCTTGTTTGTATTGAACCAAATGTTGACAAATTTTTTTGCATGGCAAATGGACATTATGAATTGTCTGCACCTGAAAGCTTTAACCACCCAATACTTTAAAAAATATCCAGATTTAGAATTTTAGACCGACTGTAATATTTGAATCTTTATTACATCAGTAACGTTCATGTGTATCTGAGTAAAAACCACAGAAATATTCCCTGTCCTGACTTACCAGGCAAGTGAAAAGTTCTGTTGTCGTGAAAGAATAAATAAATAAACTCCTCTGGTGTGGTGTGATTTGGCCTGATATGAAGCAGAGGGATCTGGTTTATACTTTGTACCTTCAGAAGCAGCAGCACACTCACTGTGTATCTTATGAACATCCAGAGCATTTAAAAAAAACACACACACGAGATATAAGAGCCAAAAAATATGTCCAAGTTTTCAAGTCAAACTGTAAAATGTTCCAGTGTGCATAAAAATCCCTAAACGCACTGGTGCACTCTGTCTCTAAGGGAACTTTCCTCTGCTGTCGTGATTATTGTCATGACCTGCGTCTCAAATCTAAAATTCAGACCTTATATTCAAAAGTATTTACTAATCTAGAAAATCCTGATGGCTGGTACACAAATCAGACCTTTTGACCTTCCCAAGCTGCTTTGAGTGTTTGCTAAGATCATACAGTCAATTAAAAAAAAAATTGCTTTAAAATGTTGCAAGTGTTATCTGCCTTGGTTTATCCCATCACTTCATTCACTCATGTTTGCTCATTATAATATCAGTACAATAAGCTCGCTTAGACATCAGAATGAGCAACATACTGAAAAACTGCAGAGAATTTCCTGCTGAGGGTCTGTCAGAAGAGTTTACAGCAGAACAGGACATGACTTTGCTGCAGAACTGTAAAGAGATTCAGGTGTGTGTTGGAAAGTGAATGTGTGTTCATGAGGCTCGACTGTCATGTCCAAAACTGTCAATCAGCTCATCAACCACACCCTGTTTTATCACCAAATAACACCAATAAAATTCATTGATCATGAGATAAGATTTTGAGGTCGATCTCAGGGTCCATTTATAAAAATGACAGAACACTGTTGCTGAAAATAATTGGGGTGAGATGTAACTTTAAAATGGAAGTTTGACACTTTTCCCATAGAGTAACATAGAAATGGGCGGGGTTACAACTGAACTGCAGCCAGCCACTAGAAGGCCTCAGAGACATTTTGGCTTTACTTTTGAATCCCTGTTACTATGACAACCCATATATATCACCTGGCTTTGTCTGTTCATACTGGAGCATTTTTAGTTCCAGTATTGATGCATCTCTAAAGTAAAGGGATTTTTATGTCGAATTAAAGAACCACAGTGAAACTCATGTAAAACTATGTATTCATGTCAGAATTTTTGTTGGTCATTGTTTTATTTTATTACCATTATTTATCTGAAATGAACATAATTCTTGTGAATGATTATTAATCAGCAAGTAACAAATTCTACACAACCTTTATAGCCCCATTAGAAAGAAGAAATTTACACAATATAAAGGATCAAGTGTATACAGTATAAATCACCTTGAACATGGGCCACTAGTATCAGTGAAACCAGCACTAAAAAGGGAACAAACAGAAAACATGACGTAAATCTGAAAATTATTCAGTCTGTTCATGGAAACAGCACATTGTAGACACAAAAGATTCAATCTTATTCAGAAAATCTAAACTACCAGCTGTAAGAAATACAAAAGTCACTATTCTGTTCAATAATGCCTTTATTTAATAAAAAAAATGCTTTATTTAAAGCAAATCTTATTGAAGTGTGATAATCTTAGCACTGGGACATCAACCCATGTCCTAATGACACAATAAGCTCATCACTCAGGCCATTCAGACTGCAGATGAAGAACTTTATACCCCACCACTCACTCTAATGAAGACACAAAGAGAACATTTACTCACAGAGCATCACCGGGAGTGGACTGAGCTCCATCCTGTAACTCTAATGACTGACTGAGTGAGGTGTGGTGTGTGTTCAAGTCTCAACACTTCCTGTGGTTTCTTTTTTCTCTGTCAGCTCATGCTACGAGGAAAGAAAGAGGATGAATGTATCCAAGATCTTTAACTTCTCTTTTAGTGTGTACATGTGCTGTTTCTGCTCTTTCTTCCTCTTTCCAGAAGAATCCTCAATACTTTTGTTTTTCTCAAACTCTCTCATACAAAAAAGAGCACACAGTAGAGACTCCACTGCATTAAATCAAGAGAAGCTTAAAGCTTGACAAGCTACAATTTCTAGGTTGCTCATCTTTCATTCAACTTCAAGCTCCTTTCAGTTTAGTGTTTAATTTCCAAAGCATTTCTGGGATATTTATGAATATGTTAGTTTCAAAATTATGCGGCCATCTAAGTTCATCCATCCATTATCTGTAGCCGCTTATCCTGTACAGGGTCGTGGGCAAGCTGGAGCCTATCCCAGCTGACTATGGGTGAGAGGTGGGATACACCCTGGACAAGTCGCCAAATCATTGCAGGGCTGCTATTGCATAGAGACAACAATTCACTCACCTTCACACCTACAGTCAATTAAGAGCCACCTATTATTCATAACCTGCATGTCGTTGGACTGTTGGGGAAACCAGAGCACCTGGAGGAAACCCACACAGACACGGGGACAACATGCAAACTCCACACAGAAAGGCCCCCATCGCCCATTGGGCTTGAAGCCAGAACCTTCTTGCTGTGAGACGATAGTGCTAACCACTACACCACCATGCCGGGCTATCCAAGAGTGAAAAATATTTATTTTTGTAGTTTCTCAGAAGCCCAATTCATGTGTGTATTATCATTGGTCTTCGGTGTGGGTTTATCAGTAGAGTAGTAAATATCAAAACAGTTCAGCTGAAAGAAAAAGTGGAAATAAAGTAACAGTGTCTGTTTAAGCATAAACATTAAAGACAGATCACTTATGGTGTGCAAATCAATTATAATTACTCCAGAGGGAGTTAATACATAAACTCACACAACACTTTATGAGGAAAACCTGCTCATTCATGCAATTATCCATCATCCAATCAAGTCACAGTAGCACAGTGTATTAAATCATGCAGATACAGGTAGGGTCACAGCTAGGAATTCTGGGCTCCTCTGGAAGAATAGTGCAGTCGGACTAATGAACACATTTACAGGGAAGTACTTGAAACTACCAATAGTATCTACTATTATTAGCATGAGCATGTCCAGAAGATAAAATGAGCCAGCGAACAGAGTTGACTTGCAATTTAAAGCTAGGGTAGGTAATTTTTGAGAAACCAGATTTTGAAAGTATCCAACTGAAAAATCCCACCCCCTCCTTTTAGCCCTCCCTCCAAAAACACATGAAAGTGCACTGTAATTAGATCAGACTCTAGTTCAGAATGAAACATGGACTGTGGAACACATTTTGAATTGGTCAGGCCCAACAGTTCCCCAACCAATAAAATTAAATATTTTTAGTGAACTTTGATTGGCTTGAAGAGCAGTCACATGAATTCAAATGTTTGTTTATTTCTTTGTTTCAAATCACATTTTCCTTCTCAACTGATTCAAAGACGCATTGCCCATGAGAGGAAAGGACAGTGAGAAGGGAGAGCAGTCACTATAAAAAATATTCATTCCCTGAAGTCGAGCCCTACCGTTTCCATGGTCCATGATATGAAAAGTCATCTACCACACTATCTATTCAGTAAAAGAACTAACACACACTTATTTCACTGCTTAGATGTTTGTTTGAGAACAGAAACTGTTGTGAAAAGTCCTAAATAAGCAGTAAACTGTTTCTGAGAACATTTAGCTGTGAGAGCACAGGTGCACACAAATATCAGGACAAACTCCAAACCGATACGACTGCCTGGGCACTTCACAAAGATATTTTCAGCAATTTTCAAATAAAATAACGCTAACCAGTCACCTTAGCCAGAGATGTTCCTCTCAGAATATCTATGCCTTAACGTCAGAAACAAGCTAAAAGTAGCCCGACTTTAGCAGGTTGGGAAATTGAAATTTGTTTCATCAAAGCTGCATGGTCTTGCTTAAATTCTGTTTCAGTCAGAGCGATTTACTGAATCATGCACACAATTCAATCACATCAAACATCATAATGAGAAAAACTGTGATCTCAGTCACATTGGCTGTGATATGGTGGTTGGCGTTGTTGGTCGTTGGTATTTCAGAAACTGCAGACCTCCTGGGATTTTCATGCAGTGTCTAGACTTTACACAGAAAAGTTAAATTAGATATCAAAATGACATCATTTTAATCTCCAGTGATTCAAAGTACAAAGGGGGGAAAACCCTGGGTGCCTCCATTTTCATCTTGTGTTAGCAATAAGCTATTCAGCTAACTGTGAGGAGTGATGTATAGATCTTCCTTCTCAACAAACTGGATGATCAGTGTTCTAGACTTCACTAAAGCAAATCCTTTTTATATACAGCATAACTCACTGAAAAGTAAAGGTGATGATGCACGGGGCAACTTTTTGGGCAATGTTGCTGGGCAACTGCACTTCAACGCTTTCCCACTGAGATTGGGCAACATAATTTCTATCTGAACAATTTTGATAATTTTGGGCAACTTTTTAAGATCATCCAATCAGAGTTAGCATGGTCGCCTCACAGCAAGAAGGTTCTGGGTTCGAGCCCCGTGGCCGGCGAGGGCCTTTCTGTGTGGAGTTTGCATTTTCTCCCCGTGTCTGCGTGGGTTTCCTCCAGGTGCTCCCCCACAGTCCAAAGCAGTGAACACAGCCACTGCTCTGGGGGTGTGTGCACGCCCGCGTGTTCACTGCTTCAGATGGGTTAAATGCAGAGGATGAATTTCACTGTGCTTGAAGTGTGCATGTGACAAATAAAGGTTGTTTCTTCTTCTTCTTCTTCTTCTTCTTCAAAACTGTCAATCAGCTCATCAACCACACTCTGTTTTATCACCAAATAACACCAATAAAATTCATTGAGCATGAGACAAGATTTTGAGGTAGATCTCAGGGTCCATTTATAAAAATGACAGAACACTGTTGCTGAAAATAATTGGGGTGAGATGTAACTTAAAATGGAAGTTTGACACTTTTCCCATTGAGTAACATAGAAATGGGTGGGGTTACAACTGTACTGCAGCCAGCCACGAGAAGGCCTCAGAGACAATTTTGGCTTTACTTTTGAATCCCTGTTACTATGACAACCCATATGTACAGTCACTGGTTTTGCTGGGATCATAGTTTGTGAAGTACGTCCACATCATTGTTGTTTTGTGTCGTCTGTTCATTAGTGCAACAACATACACTAAGCTCATGTCACATGGGATCACCTGGCTTTGTCTGTTCATACTGGAGCATTTTTAGTACCAGTATTGATGCATCTCTAAAGTAAAGGGATTTGAAAGTCAAATTAAAGAACCACAGTGAAACTCATGTAAAACTATGTATTTACGTCAGAATTTTTGTTGGTCATTGTTTTCTCATTTTATTACCATTATTTATCTGAAATGAACATAATTCTTGTGAATGATTATTAATCAGCAAGTAACAAATTCTACACAACCTTTTATAGCCCCATTAGAAAGAGAAATTTACACAATATAAAGGATCAAGTGTATACAGTATAAATCACCTTGAACATGGGCCACTGGTATCAGTGAAACCAGCACTAAAAAGGGAACAGAAAACATGACGTAACTATGAAAATTATTCAATCTGTTCATGGAAACAGCACATTGTGGAAACAACACATTCAGTCTTATTCAGAAAATTGCTTTATTTATAGCAAATCTTATTGAAGTGTGAATCTTAGCACTGGGACATAAAACCATGTCTTAATGACATAATTACAGTAACTCATCACTCAGGCCATTCAGACTGCAGATGGAGAACTTTATACCCCACCACTCACTCTAATGAAGACACAAAGAGAACATTTACTCACAGAGCATCACAGAGAGTGGACTGAGCTCCATCCTGTACCTCTAATGACTGACTGAGTGAGGTGTGGTATGTGTTCAAGTCTCAACACTTCCTGTGGTTTCTCACTGTCAGATCACACTACGAGGAAAGAAAGAGAGGATGAGTGTGCCCAAGATCTTTAACTTCTCTTTTAGTGAAAAAAAAATCTTCAATACTTTTTGTTTCTCTCAAACTCTCACATACAAAAGAGCACACAGTAGGACTTCACTGCATTAAATCAAGGGAAGGTTAAAGCTTGACAAGCTACAATTTCTAGGTTGCTCATCTTTCATTCAACATCAAGCTCATTTCAGTTTAAGGCCTCGTCACACTTATTTGGAATTAGCAGGAATCAAGCAGAACCAGCCAGAATGAAACATTTTTCAAAATTCGTGCCACATTCGGGTGGGAATTCCAAACTGGCCAACATTCTTACAGCTTTGTAAAAATGCTGTTCAAATACTTAGAATGTGCTTCGAACCCACCTCAAATGATTCTTGCACATTCCAGTTGTATTAGCTTTTGAATGCAGTTCAAATGTAGTTGGAACGGAGTAGGAATGGTTCGATTGCTGCCCGAATACCACCCGAAGTCTGGTCGGAAGGTGCCTCGAATGCTGTATGAAGTCATCTCAAATGCAGTCAGAATGCTCCTGGAATAGCCGCCGAATATGTTTCAAACGTCTAAGAATTCAAAGAGAATGCAGCTCGAATACTTAGAATGTTCTTCGAATATCCCAGAATATATGAAGAATTGTCATTCCGACGGCATTCCGGCTCATTCGAGGCACATTCGGGACATTCTGGCAGGATTTGAAGTGGCTTGCCATTTCAATTTTTCCCTCGAACGCGATCAGAATTTTTCGAATGCTGTTGGAATGCCGTAAGAATATTTAGAATGCAGTCAGAATGCAGTTAGAATATACTTCGAATGCCGTTTGATATTTCTCCTCTTCGAATTCACCTTGAATGTTTTGAGCATGAGCAAAACATTCAGGCCGGCCACAAGAATGGGCCTGAATGTTTGGAATGCACTCAGAATGCAGCCAGAATTTTTAGAATGCACTTCGAAGATCCCGCAATATACGAAGAATTTTCATTCCAATGGCATTCCAGCTCATTCCATCTCTAGTGTGACTACCCTATTAGTGTTTAATTTTCAAAGCATTGCTGGGATGTTTATGAATATGTTAGTTTCAAAATTACGTGGCTATCTAAGTTCATCCATCCATTATCTGTAGCTGCTTATCCTGCGCAGGGTCGCGGGCAAGCTGGAGCCTATCCCAGCTGACTATGGGTGAGAGGTGGGGTACACCCTGGACAAGTTGCCAAATCATTGCATGGCTGCTATTGCATAGAGACAACAATTCACTCACCTTCACACCTACAGTCAATTTGGAGCCACCTATTATTCATAACCTGGATGTTTTTGGACTGTGGGGGAAACTGGAGCACCCAGAGGAAACCCACACAGACACAGGGAGAACATGCAAAATCCACACAGAAAGGCCCTCATCGGCCATTGGCTACTGGGCTCGAACTCAGAACCTTCTTGCTGTGAGGTGATAGTGCTAACCACTACACCACCATGCCAGGCTACCCAAGTGTGAAATATATTTCTGTACACCACGTTCCAAATTATGCAAATGATATTTTTCTCTGATTTTCCTAAATGGTCGATGCAAATGACAGTCAGTATAATTTTCAAGTCATCAACCGTTAGAGTATAAATCAAATTTTATTGAACAAACCTCCCAATGATAACAGTATTTTTTCAACACTTCTCCACTGAGATTGGGCAACTTAATTTCTATCCGAACGATTTTGATCATTTTGGGCCCCTTTTCAAGATCATCTCATCAGTGTGCTAGCAGTGAATCACATGACCACCTGAGAGCTTCTGAAATTTTCAACAAAGAAAGAAAGCACAACTTTATTCATCACACACTTGTGAAATTCCTGTCTGCATTTAACCCATCTGAAGCAGTGAATACACATGCACACACACATACCCAGAGCAGTGGGCAGCCATGCTAACAGGCACCCGGGGAGCAGTTGGGAGTTAGGTACCTCGCTCAAGGGCACCTCAGCCCAAGGCCGTCCCTAATTAACCTAACCGCATGTCTTTGGACTGTGGCCACTCTGAACAGAAACACATCTCACAACACAAAAAACATTGAACCTTGTGGCAGATGGACCACAACAGCAGAAGATCAGTCCTGTCAGCCAAGAAAAGGAATCTGACCCTAGAGTGGGCACAGGCCCACCCAAACTGGGTGTTTTAAAATTGGACACCTGGTCAAATACTGTATTTGCTGCATGATGCAGGTGGTAGGTTCAGAATTTGGTGTCAAGAACATGAATCCATGCAACATGCAGACATTTTCAGTTTGGACAACTTTTGACTTTAAAACAAAACAATAAGTGTCAGCAGGGTTACACCTGAAAAGTTACAAGTCAGTTATTGCTTTAACACATCCATCTTCACACCTCCCCCCCCCCCCTTCACTGCTGAACTCACATCACGGAATTAAAAAAAGAAGCGAAACCACAACTGCCAACTTGTGTCTGTTCTCTGAAACTGTCACTGCCTTGTGTGTGTGTGTGTGTGTGTGTGTGTGTGTGTGTGTGTGTGTGTGTGAGTGAACAAGGCTAATGAGACATGTTTATTTCTGCATAACTGCTTTTGTTGTTGTTTTATACAAATAAGTAAAGAATAATTATTATTTAAAAGAAACATACACACATGAGACATTAGTGTGTATTATAGTGAACTTGCTGTAGTAAGGTATTTCCCTGCTCAGTAACAAAAATGGAAATTAGGTATTGAGTTATAAGGCATTTTCTCAGCAAGTCCAGTTAATGCTAACATGGGTCTCTGTTCACAGTAAAGTCCACCAGTAACAAATTTAAAGGTAGTTCTTGCTTTCACACCTCCCTTCTTCTTCACTACTGAATTTGCACCAAGATATTGAAATAGAAAATAAACCACATCCTTGAACTGGTCTCTGCTCTCAGGCCTCTCACACAGTCACTGCCCTGTGTGTGTACAGGACTAATGAGAAATGTTTGTTTCTGCTCTTATTTTCGCTTATTTTTAACAGAAAGGTAAATAATGAATGGTGATTATTGAAAAAAAAAAGTTCTGTGCATTAGTGTGTATTATAGTGAACTTCCTGTGGAAAGATGTTTCCCTGCATAGACCATTACAGGAACAAAAATGGAAACTAGGCATTTAGTTATAAGGCATTTTCTCAGTAAGTCTAGTTAATGCTAACATGGTTTTATTCAAACTTTTCTATGCACAAGAAAGACCACCAGAGTCTCACCGCAGCAGCTAAAGACATTTCAGTTCATCACAACCATGACTTCCACTGATGAAAGTACAAACACCATCCAGTCATTTTCTTTTAGCAGATCAAATGATCATGAGAGGTTGTCACTGAGCAGCAGATGACAGCAGGACACATGCCCCTTTTCCACCAAAGCAGTTCCAGGGCTGGTTCGGGGCCAGTGCTTAGTTTGGAACTGGGTTTTCTGTTTCCACTGACAAAGAACTGGCTCTGGGGCCAGAAAAACCGGTTCCAGGCTAGCACCAACTCTCTGCTGGGCCAGAGGAAAGAACCGCTTCCATCAGCGGGGTGGAGTTGTTAAGACCAACAACAATAACAAGACCACGAAAGAGCACCATTTTTAAGTGAAGAGAAGCAGCAGCTGTACAAACACGAAGTCATCCATTATTATTATTATTATTATTATTGTACATTATTATTGTTGCTGCTGCTCCTTCCGTGTTGTTTTTGCTTCGATATTCGCGCCAAGGTTTATGCAAACGTAGCGACGTAACTGACGTATACAGTGACGTAATGACGTGGCTTCCCTTAGCACCGCGAGCTATGGAAAAGCAAACTGGTTCTCAGCTGGCTCGCAAGTTGAACGAGTTGTGAACCAGCACCAGCACTGGCCCCGAACCAGCCCTGGAACTGATTTGGTGGAAAAGGGGTAACAGAAGATCAGGAACAGATTCCAACAATACAGACTCGTTTACACTCATTAGATTATTTAAACCCTGTGTTTTAAACTTGCTCTACTTGTACTCTTACCTGTTGATCTATCATCGTTACTGAGAGTCGTTACACATCAAACTAAACCCTTCTCATAACAGATATGGATACACTGATCCACCTGAGCAGTCATGCTGAAGTACACACAATGTCCTAATGACACAATAAACTCATCACTCAGGACATTCAGACTGCAGATTAACTTTATACCCCACCACTCACTCTAATGAAGACACAAAGAGAACATTTACTCACAGAGCATCACAGGGAGTGGACTGAGCTCCATCCTGTAACTCTAATGACTGACTAACTGACAGAGCAGTGGTGTGTATTAAAGTCTTACCACATCCTGTGACAGAGAGAGAGAGAGAGTGTATGTACGTCAGTTTTATATTTTAGTTGACACAGACATGGTAGCTCCTGTCCCTTTATTTTTGACATTAAGCCTGTTTTAAGACTCGCACTGTAAAATCTATAATGTTTCATTTTTCTGGAATTAAAATAATTTGTACTCAAGAATAACACACTGAATAACAGTGCTGTAAATAGGCAAAATATTAAGTGCTCATCATATTCACACTGTCCACTTTATTAGGAACACCTCTGCACCTGCTCATTCATGCAGTTATCCAATCAGCCAATCATGTGGCAGCAGCACAATGCATTAACTCATGCAGTAACTTGTACTTCCGAATGTCCTTGCATTTTCACACACAACAGTGTGTATAGATTACACAAAGAAAAAGACAAAAAGAAACACCTTGTTGGTGAGAGAGGTCAGAGGAGAATGACCAGACTGGATCACACTGACAGGAAGGCTACAGTAACTCAGTGTGTGGTGGCCAGTGATTGAAAAGTGAAAATAAATTGCCTTTGACTCCCTCTATTGGTAACTGTAGTATGATTTTAATCCTGACTTCCTTCAGACTGTGATGTGTTTAACCATTTTGTGTCGAATTTTGTGACAATAAATGAACTCAATCTATTGTAGAATAAGTCTGTAACGTAATAAAACATGGAGAAGGTGAAAGGGGTGTACAGACTTTCTGGCTTGACTGTATTTGTCATGTCACACTCCACAGTAGTGGTTCTGAGTGGACATTGAGCTTTAAGAATCTACAGTGTATCATAAGATTAAATTTTTCATTCATTCATTCATTCATTCATTTTTTAACCTCGCTTAGTTAATTTAATTTAATTTTTTTTAAGTAAATGGTGATTGTCACATTTCAGCTCTTTGGGATGCCCAAAGTACTTGTCTATAAGAATCTCAAATTTGATGGAGTTATGTTCAACTCAAATTCTGTGTAAGTTTCTCCAAACACAGGCAAAAACATCTCCAAATGGCACCAAATCTTTTCACCTGAAGGCAGGACCATGAAGGAGAAAGGTGAGTTTCCTCAGGAATTTCCTGAAAAGGAAATCCCTGTAAATATTTTATAAAAGCTGAACCTATCAGGCAATATGTTGTATCATCAATCTAAATATTTAGAGCACTGCAGTTTTAACTTATAGCATCATTTCCTTGCTTGCTTATTGATTGATTGATTGATTGTAATGAATGTCATGTTGGGTAATCTTACACCTGCACTGTGTTGTAAAATGTAGGGAAGCTGCTTTAACAACAATGCATTGTGGGTAATGTAGTCCTGGAGAAATAAGGGAAAAGGGGAAAAAGTGCTGCAAAGCAGACATTTGTTTTCAACTGCATTTGTTTTATGGCAATAAAGCCACTCAAAAAGTATTAGCTTTGGCTACCTGCACGCAGATGCTCCCATGTATCTCTTGACCACAGTCGGGGGAAGAACATGGGAAAGGTATCAACTGTGGTGTTAATGGTTCAATATTAGCTTGTCATTGATTATCACATTCAAGTTTGAATTTTTTTTTTTAATGACATCTAACTTTGTAACAAAAGGCCTTTCCCATGATAAAGTAAAAAAATGCAGTGTGCTATTTTGATGATATTTAAGAATTTTGTTCAACATCAGTCAGTCAAGTTTATTTGTATAGCGCTTTTAACAATAAACATTGTCGCAAAGCAGCTTTACAGAATTTGAACGACTTAAAATATGAGCTAATTTTATCCCTAATCTATCCCCAGTGAGCATGCCTGTGGTGATGGTGGCAAGGAAAAACTCCCTCAGACGACATGAGGAAGAAACCTCGAGAGGAACCAGACTCAAAAGGGAACCCATCGTTATTTGGGCAACAACAGACAACATGACTAACATAAGTCAGCTTCGTTGATGCTATAAACCCCCCACCGACGGAAACCCGAGCGCAAAACCATTCACAACAACCGCAGTCCCTAACCACAAAAGCACCACTGCAAGAGTCCAGAGTGTCCTCCAGGTGCGACCCCCAACTGTCCACATGGGGCCGCCCTCCACAGGAGCGATACGATGAGACTCCAACCAGACACAGGGCACCAGGATGGATCAGGCAGATCTAATCAGTGGATTTAACACAACTAAAATGACCTTGTGTGATGAGTAGTGAAAAATAATATAGTCTTTCTATTAAATGCTAATACTCATTTTATTTACACTATTATTTCCAGGTTGGTACAATAACTTTTCACATGTCGTCATCTCCAGTAAGAAACAAACAGTAGTTTTCCTGATGTCACATTGAACATTGTTTAGGTAATGAAATGCATGATTGACAGTGAATCTGAACTGGATTTTAATAGCATATTCCAGATTAAGGTAAGCAGTTAATAGCTCACTACATTTTCCACCTTCTGCTAACTAGTGGTGGCACGGTGGTGTAGTGGTTAGCGCTGTCGCCTCACAGCAAGAAGGTCCGGGTTCGAGCCCCGTGGCCAGCGAGGGCCTTTCTGTGCGGAGTTTGCATGTTCTCCCCCTGTCCACGTGGGTTTCCTCCGGGTGCTCCGGTTTCCCCCACAGTCCAAAGACATGCAGGTTAGGTTAACTGGTGACTTTAAATTGACCGTACCGGTACGTGTGAATGTGAGTGTGAATGGTTGTATGTGTCTATGTGTCAGCCCTGTGATGACCTGGCGACTTGTCCAGGGTGTACCCTGCCTTTCGCCCATAGCCAGCTGGGATAGGCTCCAGCTTGCCTGCGACCCTGTAGAACAGGATAAAGCGGCTAGAGATAATGAGATGAGAGATGCTAACTAGTGTGTTTAAGTTGCATTTGCTAATCAGCACAATACTGATAAACTAGTTAGCTAGTGATGGTGATAATCAGGGCATGTTCAGGGCTCCATGAACATGGTCATTTTATAATATTTTAAAGTATATCTAAATTATCCCACTTATTTCAAGGAGATACAGCTATGTAGGTCAGATCTGTAACAGGAGCAGATTCCATTCTCGGGTAACAGAACCTGTTTGTAGTTGCACATGAGCACATTCAGTTATTAGTGAAGATTAGCACTGCTCTTACACTACTGTCCTGTGTACAGTTTTATAAACAGCCACGTACTCAGATGAAAGCACACAGAGAAATTTTACTCACAGAGCATCACAGAGCTAATAACAATGACTCAGTCAGTGTCCAAATATTGATGTACTTGGCCTTGTTTTAAATTGCACCTAAATAAATAATGTATGGTAAATTGTCATTTCTTTGTTTGTTGCTCATTTACAGTACATTGTGCATGCCAAATAATGAACAAGGAATAAAAAGGGCCTAGATTACACATTAAGGTGTGAATATAATATTTGTGTTTCTAGTTATAATCCATGTGTGCAATGTGCACAGCAGAGTAAAAGCACATTGTCTCTTATGCCTGCTGTAGCACACAGGGTCTAAATAAGGGGTCCAAAAGGGACTCGTGATATTTTGTCAGTATGAAGCCATGTTGCTGAATTAACTTTTGTGACTACTGACATTAAATGTAAACACAGAGGAGCGAGAATTGAGCTGGAGGGAAGTGCTTATTGAGCTTTAGTTGAGCCCAGAGCAAGTTTTCCTCACTGAAAATCACTTCAGTTGCTTTCATGACATGTAAGAGGTGTCTGTATCTCAGGATTGCTGTTTAGAGCATCAAGATGTGTTAAGATTTCTCTTGCTTTGGCTACAGTTATCTAATCTTTTGGGACAGGCTCTGTTTTACAAGGGTCAGACTGCGGAATGTTCCTTTGACAGCCAGTTTCGGAAGACAGTACTCTCTCATTTCAATATTTTATGGGACACACACACACTAGTTTGCTACAATTATTTTTCTCAGATCATGGTGAAATTATGTTGTACTATTTCGCATTATGATATTATACTTTGGAGGTATTCTGACACTAAGCTCCATGAAGTTGAGCCTAGGAAGGAGATTGACACTTCACCCCCTGCTTGCACCATACAGGTAGTGTTGGCATCGAGGTCCTGGAGAGTGCTGAAGTATTTCAGGGAGACTCTGACACCTTGGAGAAGGAGCCAGATAGCATTCCTGTCCAAGAAGTCAAATGCAGCCTTGATGTCCATGTACACCACATACAATGCCTGACAGTACTCCCACCATTGTTTCACCAGGAACAAGGATCCAAATTGTGGTGGAGCACATCAATGTGAAGCCAGCTTGTGGGGGCGGTGCTTGGTTCATCGTAAAGGCTGAATTTGTCTGAGACAAATTCTTGAACAATGACCATAACAATCTTGGAGGGGCACAGAGAGCAGGTTGATAGGATGACAGCTGGAGGTACTCTGCAAGTCACCCTTGTTCTTGTAAAATGAGAGACTGACACCCTCCTTCCACTTGGCTGGGACTCACTCTTCCTCCCCGATGCATTGGCAAAGTTGGTGTAGCTGAGGGGCAACCAAATCAGTTGCTGCCTTCAGCATTTCATACAAGATGCCATCAACACCTGGGGCAGGACCAGACAGAAGCTTTCTGTTGGTATTCCTAATCTCTCTCATGTTGGGTGGGTCTAACATGATGGATTTGTCAACCTTGCCTGAATTACCGTAGCAAACAGCTGTAGTCAATCAGATGGATGTGGTGGGGGCTTAGAGAGGATGCTGGAATAATGTTGACACCAGTAATGTAGCTCGGCCAAAGCTTCAGTAAGCAGTGTGCCATCCTCTGCAAGCAGGGGGATGACAGATGTTGATTGCTGGACCAGGACATCTCTGATGGACCACTAGGCTAGCCAGAGATTCCCTGCCCAAAAGCTGACTTCAGCAGTGTCAGCAATTCAATAGAACCAAGAAACTTGGTCCTGTTGCAGATTGCATCTTCTTCGCCTCGTCAGCTCATGGTAGTCCTCCAAGGAGCCTTAAAGCCTAGCTTGCCGGCTAGGTCCAGAGAAGTGTCAGCTATCCACAGCTTCTTTCTTGAGAGATGTTCACCCAGCATCTCTAAGGCTGCAGGGATGAGAATGGAGTGGATCCATTTCCAGTCAGTCATTCTTGAGACAATGGGGCTGATCGAGTACACTGAAATATTGGTGACTTGAGTAGCAGTGAGCAAAAAGAGAATTTTGAAGCCCATCAATGTCAGGAGAGTGGCAGAGGGTGGGACCTGGAGGAGTGTTTCTGTGAAGGTGAAGATGTACTGTGGCAGCAAGATGGCAGTGGTCAGTGCTGCCCAGCACAGCACTGCAGTAAACCTGGCAGTCAAATGCAACCCTCCAGCATCCACTGATCAAAATATAACTGGTGTTGGATGCAGTGCAATGTTTTTATACCAGGTGGTGCAGTGGATCTGAAAATGCTGGACCCAACTGCCCATGATCCTCAGGTTGTGCGTAGCATAGCGTTCCAGCATGCAGACACTGTTGTTGGTGGTGGTAGTGAAGGGGAAAGGGTGAGGCCCAGTGATGTGCTCAAGACTGATATGGTTTGATCCAACTGTGGCATTTATATCCTTGAGCACCATGTTGATATCAGGCTGGGAGACATGCCTCAGTTCACCATTCAGTTGGTAGTAGAAGGCATCCTTGGCTTTCTCTTTGGTGATGTTGTCAGAAATGATGAGCTGAGGTGAAGTGAGGACCCAAGAGCAGACTCAAGACAGGCAGTGTACTTCTTTAAATGAAGTACAGGGCAGAGGTACAGTAGGGCTCAGGCAAAAATCAGTGGTCAAAGAACAGGTCAGGAGGTCAAAAACACAGGAGCAGGTAGGCACGGTCAGGGACAAAAACAGGACAGAAAAATCTTTACCCAAACTGATAAACACAGGGACAAGGGAAATCCAGGCAGAGGAAGCAAAATACAATCCAAAAGAACAAGCAGGTAAAACGGGCAAAAAAATGGACAGAAAACCAGACAAAAAAAAAAAACAAGGAACAATACAGGCAGGGGGAATCAAGAGACACAATACCAATGGGTTGTAGTGAGGCAAGAAAAGTCTACTAGAGACAGTCTGGCAACTGGAGTAGGTCCAAACAGTTCTTAAAAAGGCCCTGGCTGATGGGAGAGGAGTGGTCGCAGGTGTGGGAGTGCCGCTTCAGGAAAGTGGCCTTCAGCAAGGCAGGACTGAATTCCTGTCTTGGAGCCGGCGTGGAAGTCCCACAAACTCAGGCATGGATGGACTGGACTGGATTGTGACAGATGTCTGTTGGGCTGTAGCATGAAAAGATGCATAAATAGCCTTCCCAGGTAACAATTTTACATAGTAACTACGTACTTACAACGTAGTGGTTTGGTAGATGTTACGTAGTGTTTTTACGTCGTAAAATTCTGGACTACCAGCAACGATTTTACTACATCATAAAGTTACGTAGAGAAATTACATACCCACCACCTTATGGGGACCTTCCCACTACCCTATGGATACTTTCACACTCATATAGGCACGTTCTCACCACCTTACATTTTCACATCCTTTCTACTACCTTACAAAACCAGAGTAATATTATGCAGAAAACATGGAAGAAGCAACAATATTTTGCATAGTCAGTGCATTTATTAAAAAAAAGCTGCATCAGCTGGGTTAGGTTAGAAATGTGAACAAATTATATATATATATATATATATATATATATATATATATATATATATATATAAAACCGTGTACTAGTACACTTGACAAATGTCATCATGAATATGCAAAGGAACTTAAATGTATTATTCCTCACTTTTATGATGGCCGCTGGTCAGATATTACATTACACTACAATGGCATAAAACCTACAGAGACTGACTGCAATATTTACACACATGCCAACCATTATTTTTGTTCTAGCTCTAGAAAATATTTAATGGTGAACCACAGTATTCAATAATAGAAATTCTAGCAGTGAAAGAGCTAATAGCAGTCTCTGGTTTCCGAATCAGATGAATGGTGGGTTGGTACAGTAGTTATCTCCTTAGTTGTTGCAGCCACAGCAGTGCGAGCCTGCAAATATAATTATAAATCAATGATAAACTGGAAAATCCTTGTTTACCATTATATGGTTAGATTAAGTGATGTATGTACACATAAAATATTTGCAAGAGGTAAGTACCTACAGATAATTCTGCACAATTTCATCTAGGCGCATCAGAACCTCTCTCTGATGATTCTTCTTTTTGCTGCTCCTGATTAGGGGTCGCCACAGCGGATCTTTCATCTCCATTGCTCCCTGTCTTCCGCATCCTTCTCTACCACACCTGCCACTTTCATGTCCTCTCTCACCACATCCATGTACTATCTCCTCTTTGGCCTAACTTGTTTTCGTTTGCCTGGCAGCTCCATCCTCAACATTCTCCTTCTCACATGCTCTTCATCTCTTCTCAGGATGTGCCCATACCATCTCAGTCTCATCTCTCTTAGCTTAATTCGCAAGCTCTCCACATGTGCTGTCCCCCTGATGTACTCGTTCCTTATCCTGTCCAACCTCGTCACTCCTGTCGCAAACCTTAACATCCTCAACTCTGCCACCTCCAACTTTGCCTCCTGTCTCTTCGTTAAGGGTACGGTCTCCAATCCACACATCACAGCTGGTCTCACGATTGTCTTAATCAGAACCTCTCTCTGATAATCTATAAAAACACATAAAAAGGAACTGGTTAGTGCCATGGGCCACATAAAAACGAGTGCGCATTATGCATTTATGAATTAAAGACAAATTTAAAAAATGGTTGGATTTTATGATAAAATACCATATGTTAGGGTCCAACCCAGTCTGAACGGTCCTTATTTCTCGAGACCCCCGATGCCTTCGTGCCCCTCGGATCTGGGACGAAATACCGCGAGAGAAACAGACCAGGAAAACCAGAAAGGTTTCACAGCCAGTTTATTCACAGCCACTTCGTCGAAATGAAAACATTTTTGAAAACATTTTATAGCATCCATTTATCTCTGTGTTTATGTTTTGTCTACATCTGTATGTGTGTATATGTGTGTAATGTGCCTGTGTGTGCGCGTCTGTGTAAGAATGTGTGTGTGTGTGTGTGTGTGTGTGGGATGTCAGCCTATGACATCAGCTATGTTCATCTCCTCACTTGCGTACAATTGAGGGGACCTTGATCTGGAAAAATAATCTCCATCAGTGTGTGTGTATAAATCTTGAATCAATCATAATACAATAACATATTTCTGATCATATGACATGATAGCAAGGTACAGACAGATTTTAAAGGTCTCTGCCTACGTACACCCCTTCAGTTCAGATATAACATAGGGTATGGAATTTTTAAACACAGATAATATGTCTAGTCTACGAAGTCTATTCAAAGAAGGTCAAATACATCAGAAATTAATGAGTTTACACAGAAAAGGATCTAATAGCTAACATATTAAAACCATAATTTCTTAACACATGAATGTGTGCTAAGTCAGTAAATTACATCTTGATTTCATCAATATATATAGTAAGACAATCATAAGCAAAATAACAAATAACAATATGTCTTTAACAATGTTATAAGAAAGTAAACGAAAAAATAAGAACAAACTTAAACAAGAAAGTCATACGAAACATAAGAAAAATGAAAATATGTCTGGCAAACCAACTAACAGGATTCAGAATTAAACTCATAACAAAAACCAAAAACTAAATTAGTTTAATGCTTTTAAACTAAAAACCTTAGAATCATAAAGTCTTAACAACCCTAAATTATATTCTGTAATTATAAAACTAACTTAAAACTATAAAACTAACTAATTAATCACTAAATGCAGCTTTAATTCTACCATTACAGATTCAGATTCAAAGTGAGTGTGTGTGGGTCGATCTGACATCAAAACAGACCTTGGCAGATCTTTCAGACACATCTCTGATCAAAAATACACATTTCATATCAAAATAAACAAAATGTTCCCAAACAATGTCCAGCCGAGACATAAGGTCATTTCAACTAATAATATAATTTTGTCACAGAATAATTTGCTAACTTCTTGGCCAAGAATTAATACTTAATTAAAACCTAGCACCATACACCAATAAGTAATATTATTCGTACTGGATGTCACTACACAGATATTCAGACTGACAGATCACAAATGTAAGTCATTTATTCAAGTAGTGTTTCTATCTTTTCATAAAATGTGTACGCTAGCATGTCTCTTTTGTAAGTAAGAATAGAACTCACTGTCTGATCTGGTATTTTGCCATGGATCTGTACTCTTCGGCCTGAACAAGGTCCTCTGTATCTGAGACAAATTTGCAAAGCAATTAATATCTTGCAGAACGAATGGAATTAATTAAGTTAATGGTAAAATTTACTGTTTGTTTTTAATGAATGTAATATGCAAACCTTGGAGATGAATGATATTTCCAAGAGATAAAAAGAAATTCCACCTCAGTGAATTTTTCTATAGCTTGCATAATAAATGCATGTAACAGTAAAACAAACTGAAATAGTGTGGAATAGCTTTATGAAACATTCCAAATACCACAATACGGTAAGTAGTCTACATATGTTGTTACAGAATAAAACTTTGTGAAACAATTTAGTTTTTAAATTTCACCAAAACATTCATATTAGGATGCATGTTTATCAGTTTATATTGTAACAATACAAAATAACTGACCAAAGTCATCTTTTGATTGAAATCAAGAGGTAGTTAAACCTTCACAGCTTTAAACCATGGTTTTAAAAAGTGAATGAAATTACCCCATAAAGGAGCCACACTAACATTCAATAACAGGGTTGGCACTGGGAGGCAGGACTCCGACACCACGTCCATCATCCCCCACAAACAACATGACGCTGCGCATGCTTTCCTGCGGTGGAGACTCAGACACTAACATTCATTAAAATAAACATTTAATGATAACATTTGCATATATCATCAGACTTAATCACCTTACATTCACATAGTGACAACAATAGCAAGGTTAACATTCTTACCTTGAAAGATTCTGTCGATCAAACTCTCCAATTATAACCAAACACCTTACCTTTGCACGAATAAAAAAAAAAATAAAAAAAAAATGAGAGGCCAGAAGTCGCTCCTTCAACGGGTTTTGAAAGACCGGAGCCACAAAGCATGATGGGATAGAGGTCAGCCAGCATATGCCCTTTTCCTACCAAGTTAACAGGGTGGGGTGGTGGAGGGGGTCACGGGATAGGGGCGGGTATTGGATTTGGAAAGAAAGTGGAGGGATATTGATCATTTCTATGAAAAGCGTCGACGAACAGCCTGAAGGCAGGGCCCTGGAAAATGAAACTGTACGGTACATGTTCATTCAGTGAATTTGAGCATATTTTGAATAATTTTGCTTGCTTCAAGCTTTCTGTTGTGTTTACTCTTTTATACACCCCCCGGTCGTTGATGGGGGGTTAAACCCCTCCCCCGGATCCGCCCCTGGGGGTCACAAACAAACAAACAAAACCAAACACTCTCAATCACACATCACAGGAATGGAAACAGGCTCAAATCACGGGTCATGGAAATAATTTGTTGGCAATCACGGATCATGTGAAAGTCCCCCCCTTCAGTTAAAGTTGTGTGTACCGAACATGATTTTGGATGAAAAAAATTCCACTAATAGTTATATTAGAGGGTTACAATGCAGATAAACTGATGACATGCCTAACTGAAAAATCATGACTCTACGAACTTTTATTTCATTGAAATGGCCTCATTCAGCACTATTTTAAATTTAAAATATGATCAATTCATCAATAGACCAAGATCACATTATTAATGTTATTCATACCCAGATAGCAGAGGGTCGTTGATTCGACGTGGAATCATCGGCATGTTCTTCGACCTATACGCCGTCGAATCACCGTCGATCACCGACGTTGATTCAACACCGCTTTGCTCATACGAGTTTCCGTTGAAACGACGTTGAAAAGTGGCTGGTGGTCGACAGAGAATAGACCCCCTTTCACCCTTTATTCAACTACGTATTTCGGTCGATTTATAGTTGAATTTTCGGCGATGATTCATCCAACTTTACTTCCTGTTTTATGTACAACAGGAAGGCTACAAATTAAGCAAAACAGGCTAAATTAAACTAGCTAACAATAAAGCATCGGGGCTCTTGCCTAGGATGAACACACATGCATACTTCAACCATGAAAGTGAAACTTAATTTATATCAATGTGCGTAGGCTACGTCCTGTTTTATGTACAACAGGATATAAAAATGCAACAATGCACCTCTCCTAATGTTTGTCAAGCTATCTAATGAGGCATAACTTTTAACATTTATAAGGAACAGAACACACTTGAACAAGTTCTTAGAAACATTTTATGATTTATTTATAATTGTGGCCTATTCCTCCTGCGGCGCAGACCTGTACATGGAAACAGAAAAACATAACCAAAATTAATTTGATGCAGCATTGATAAAGAAAGTCAGCAGTAGGCTATGGGTTTCTAAATGCCACCCTACCTCATTATTTGGACATGGGGAAAAACTATATTTAAAATCCAAAGAGGGATGGAGGGAGGAAAATTAAAACAAAAGAAAGAAATGAAATATAGAGTAGAGAATATTTGATAAAATTAAGGATGTTTTTATTCAGTAAACATTTAAAAAAATGTTCTACAACACTCTAGCCTAGTGACTTACCAGTAACAAAATAGACTTGAAGTATTCAGATCCGCTCTGCATAAAGCAGCTAAATCCTCTCTCTGTCTCCTGGCAGAAAGCTCCTTGGTTTGCTTGTTGTCTCAATCACAGCTGGTATTCTGTAGAAAGACTTCTTTTCACCTTTCCCATCAGCTTTGTTAGAACACCCTAACACAGCACAAAAGTTTACCATTGTAGGTTTATGATGAACCAAGTGCCTCGTGGGTTCACATACCGCGCGCTGCCTTTATTTCCCCCAAATCACGAGTTTGTTGGTCTTCCAATGTGGCGCAGGGTTTGTTTACTTCCGGTTTCGGGTGACGTCAGTGAAAGGGGTCTAATGGGGGCATTACCGCCACCCACTGGATTGGGGTGTAAAGCAGTCTGAACAAAACGTGTAAACATAAACATAGGAGAAATGAACCCGTTTTTCTAACTCGTCCTCACTTAGTCTACTTTTCTTTTTTGATTAGTCTGGATTTGATATTGTAAATTTAAATGTGAATCAATGTATATTCATCGGACATGAACAAATGAATAAATCTTGAGTAATCTTGAGGGGCGTGTGTGTCCGGGGCGCGGTGTCGCGGGGGGGGATCGAACGAACCCTCCGATCCCCCCTGGCTACGGGCCAATTAGTTGCTCATCCTACCAATGTTGAAAACTGGCCGGCAAAAGTGACGATGGTTCAACGTTGTATATTCAACCTTCTCTGACGGTCGACAGATCAACCTTTACCCACGTTGATTCAACGGTGATAAATCGACCCTCTCAGACGGCGGAGAAATCAACGTTTCACGGCGCCGTTTCAACGTTGATTTTCTGACGTACGACTGAAACCGACCATTCTGACCAAAACTCTACGTCGTTTCAATGACCCTCTGCTATCGGGGTAGAGACATACAACAAAATGTACGAAAGCAAATTATGAATACATCGATCATCAAATAGAAAATACACACATGTAGACTACATAGTATAACCCCGATTCCAAAAAAGTTGGGACAAAGTACAAATTGTAAATAAAAACAGAATGCAATAATTTACAAATCTCAAACTGATATTGTATTCACAATAGAACATAACATATCAAATGTCGAAAGTAAGACATTTTGAACTTTCATGCCAAAAATATTGGCTCATTTGAAATTTCATGACAGCAACACATCTCAAAAAAGTTGGGACAGGGGCAATAAGAGGCTGGAAAAGTTAAAGGTACAAAAAAGGAACAGCTGGAGGACCAAATTGCAACTCATTAGGTCAATTGGCAATAGGTCATTAACATGACTGGGTATAAAAAGAGCATCTTGGAGTGGCAGCGGCTCTCAGAAGTAAAGATGGGAAGAGGATCACCAATCCCCCTAATTCTGTGCTGGCAAATAGTGGAGCAATATCAGAAAGGAGTTCGACAGTGTAAAATTGCAAAGAGTTTGAACATATCATCTACAGTGCATAATATCATCAAAAGATTCAGAGAATCTGGAAGAATCTCTGTGCGTAAGGGTCAAGGCCAGAAAACCATACTGGGTGCCTGTGATCTTCGGGCCCTTAGACGGCACTGCATCACATACAGGCATGCTTCTGTATTGGAAATCACAAAATGGGCTCAGGAATATTTCCAGAAAACATTATCTGTGAACACAATTCACCGTGCCATCCGCCGTTGCCAGCTAAAACTCTACAGTTCATAGAAGAAGCCGTATCTAAACATGATCCAGAAGCGCAGACGTCTTCTCTGGGCCAAGGCTCATTTAAAATGGACTGTGGCAAAGTGGAAAACTGTTCTGTGGTCAGACGAATCAAAATTTGAAGTTCTTTATGGAAATCAGGGACGCCGTGTCATTCAGACTAAAGAGGAGAAGGACGACCCAAGTTGTTATCAGTGCTCAGTTCAGAAGCCTGCATCTCTGGTATGGGGTTACATTAGTGCGTGTGGCATGGGCAGCTTACACATCTGGAAAGACACCATCAATGCTGAAAGGTATATCCAGGTTCTAGAGCAACATAAGCTCCCATCCAGACGACGTCTCTTTCCGGGAAGACCTTGCATTTTCCGACATGACAATGCCAAACCACATACTGCATCAAGACTGCGTAGAAGAAGGGTCCGGGTACTGAGCTGGCCAGCCTGCAGTCCAGATCTTTCACCCATAGAAAACATTTGGTGCATCATAAAATGGAAGATACGACAAAAAAGACTTAAGACAGTTAAGCAACTAGAATCCTACATTAGACAAGAATGGGTTAACATTCCGATCCCTAAACTTGAGCAACTTGTCTCCTCAGTCCCCAGACGTTTACAGACTGTTGTAAAGAGAAAAGGGGATGTCTCACAGTGGTAAACATGGCCTTGTCCCAACTTTGAGATGTGTTGTCATGAAATTTAAAATCACCTAATTTTTCTTTTTAAATGATACATTTTCTCAGTTTAAACATTTGATATGTCATCTATGTTCTATTCTGAATAAAATATGGAGTTTTGAAACTTCTACATCATTGCATTCAGTTTTTATTTACAACTTGTACTTTGTCCCAACTTTTTTGGAATCGGGGTTGTAGGACATACGTCACTAGATGGTCGCCAGACAACATGTCCATTACATATTACCACTACGTTGTCGTTACGTATTACCACTACATTGTCATTACCTATTGGCATGACGTTGTCTTTGGACGTGCCTACTACGTAACGACGACGTATTTCCCTGACATTACCAAACCACATCATATATACGTTGTGTGTTTGCTGGGTTGGGAGTGTTTCAGGTAGGCCTAGAGTATATGTGAGCTGAATGGCTTCCAGGAGACAACATTGTGTGACAACAGAAGATAGCGATAGCTACATCCTCTATGGCAAAGTTGTCATGACCACTCAACAGCAGTTGATATTTACCAATGTCTGTCTTAAGGCTCACTCACAACCCGCTGTAAGTGCTTTGGACATGCACGGGGTCGCATGGTTTGGTAGCTCGCAGCTATGGGTAGCTCGGGTCACAGTTAATCTGGGGGGAAAGTTTGGGGGAGGAGTACAGGCAAAGTATTTGTCAAGTACAGGTTGCACACCTGACTTCTTCGAGGTGTGGGAAAAATCGCGCCATTCACCCGTGGAAAGTGTATATCTGACGCGTGTGATCAGTGTGTGTTCAGTGAGGTGTGGAATGTGTGTGACTTGCATTTTACCAGTTTCCTGCACTACGAGTTCAGGCCGCAGTTGTGAAGCATGTGTGATGCATGTGATAAGCACATTACAATCACTCATAACTTGTGTGTGATGCAAGCCGGGAGTGGCTTGCATCACACGCAAACTTTAAATTTTAAACTTTAAAATTTAAAGTAAACTTTAAATTTTCAGTTTAAAGTTTAGAAAGGGGCGGCACGGTGGTGTAGTGGTTAACGCTGTCACCTCACAGCAAGAAGGTCCGGGTTCGAGCCCCGTGGCCGGCGAGGGCCCTTCTGTGCGGAGTTTGCATGTTCTCCCCATGTCCGCGTGGGTTTCCTCCGGGTGCTCCGGTTTCCCCCACAGTCCAAAGACATGCAGGTTAGGTTAACTGGTGACTCTAAATTGACCGTAGGTGTGAACGTGAGTGTGAATGGTTGTCTGTGTCTATGTGTCAGCCCTGTGATGACCTGGCGACTTGTCCAGGGTGTACCCTGCCTTTCGCCCGTAGTCAGCTGGGATAGGCTCCAGCTTGCCTGCGACCCTGTAGAGCAGGATAAAGCGGCTAGAGATAATGAGATGAGAAGTTTAGAAAATGGGACCCAAGAAGAGGTGAGCAAAAGTGAAGTAACCCAGCCTGAAACAGCAGAGAGGGAGGAGGAGGAAGAATTTGATGATGGTAGCAGCACCGGCGAGCCCTGCACGGACAGGGAGAAGCATGCCTTCAAGCCGGCAGAAGGCACAGCACCCCACCAGAGGGATTTTCACAGGTAAATACGCATGCTTTAAACATTCATTTCAGTATCTATATGTTTATGTAATTAATATTATATATGCGATTTTCATGTACGTTTCAGCTAACGACACCCAGAAGTGAGTACATTACAATCCCATCATCGCTGTCAGGCCATTGTGCCATGCTCAGTGATGAGGACAAGGATATCCCGACACCCCGTCCCACCACTCAGCAGGAGTAGGAGCAGGACAGCAGCTCGGAGTCAAAGTGTGTTTCAGTGCCCAAACTGTTGGACTATTTAGTTGTGGCTTTTTTTTTTTACAGTCTAATAAAATGCGTAATAAAATGCTACTTATGTTTTATTATTTGACATTTGCATGGTAAATTAAACATGTACTCAAATAAGGTGGTCTTCTTCCCTTCTACAATACTACACGCTACATGATTGCTTCCTTGGTTTCTCCTCTCTCTCTCTCTCTCTATATTATATATATATATATATATATATATATATATATATATATATATATATATATATATATACACACACACACACACACACACACACATACATACATACATACCAGTGGCGGCTGGTAGTCTTTCAAACAGGGGAGGCTGGTCGGTTACGATATTTCCAGATTTTAAAAGAAAAAAACACATCAATTTTGCCCATACTCTTGCCTCTGATCTGGCTGATTGTTGGCAGGGTCACAAACTGTGAAATAACAGGTTCTTTTGGCCCATTAGCCTACTGTCCAATATACATGATGGTGGTGTTGGGGGGTGGTGGTGGTTATATTTTAACATCTTATATTTTAAAATTGTGGCATGTTGTTTAAAAATTGACCTCGGCTGTGTTTTTGTTTAAAAATGTTTTCCAAATTGTAGCGGTGTTTAATTCATATCCAGAAAAACATATATTCCAATATAATATACTCAGCATAAACATTTTAAATAGATTCTATATTTTTGGTCCATCCATGACATATTACTAAAGTAGCCTATTTACTGTTGTTGATGTGGGTCACTTGCTGTTAGCCAATTCACTTTCTCGTACCAGGAGAGCTGAAAGGAACGAGTATTATTCCCTACCTTTTTCACCAAGTCAATTTGAGGCGTTGGTCTACCCTGATCTTTAATTTTAATTTTTTCCTCGAAAGGAAGACTGGCAAATGGCTTCGCCAAAATTAAATCAACAATGCTTGGCATCCGTGCACAGCTTTCTTGCTAGCTGACTAGCCCCCTCAAGTTCAAGTTCAGTCACTCAAATAAACAAAATTTCTGGAACTAAGATAGCAAACTTGACAACACTATATTTACACTTTATTTACAATGAAAATATATACAAACTAAAAAAGCTGGTAGAAACCGTATGTAATGAATGAAATCGAAACGTAAGCCGATCTCTTACAATACACCACAGCACTTGCGAATCCGCATGGGACTGAACTGATGTTACCAGATACTGCTGACGTTATCCAGCCCAAAATATGTTCAAAACCCGCCAAAATGCACTTAAAACCGCCCAATTGGGCAGGAAACCGCCCAATCTGGCAACACTGTACCGCTGCCTGTCTATAGTTGAAACGAGCTGTCAATCAAAGAAAATATCCGGCCGCTTTCACCAATCACCAGTCTCCTCGCGGAAACTGCCATGTCCCTCCCATGTGAAGCTCGGAGTCCGTGGGCGGGCATTTTCGCAGTATTTGTCCAATAACCGTCTTGCATTTTGAGATTGAAAAGCGCATAGCTCCCAAATGCCGTTGAAGTCCATTGAGGCTGGGAGTCCGTGAGACTTTGTGGGCGTGCGTTTTCACAGTATTTGTCCAATAATTGTCTTGCATTTTGAGATTGACAAGCACATAGCTCCCAATCCACTGAGGCTGGGCTGCATCGCGCTGTCATGAGGGGGAAAAACTCATGCACACATTAGGCGAGCTGGGGAAAGTTATAATGGAATGATTTTGCACTGTAGTTGGGTTGAGCACATATATTTCTACGATTCTGGATCTGAAATAGCAATGTTATAAGGTCGGCTATACCATAAGCCTAGCACAATTCATCCTACACGATGTTCATCATTTTTAGAGGAGGCTGAGCCTCCCTCGTTGTCTTAGAGCAATCGCCCATGATACATACACACACACACACACACACACACACACACACACACACACACACAGAGTCTTGCCCCTTGTGTCGCGTGCAGGTCGCATGCACTGCGTGCACACCACACATGGGGTAGAAAGTGAGATGTACTTCTGTCTTGCGTGCCACACAAATAGCAAGTGTAGATACTTGTGTAGTATTTCTGAGGCACATCACTCATACAATGACTGTGCGTCATTCATGCATCTTACGGTCATCGCAAAAAGCCCCTACTAGCTGCACTGCTGACTTGGTTCAGGAGTACAAAAGGACTATGGGTCCCGTATGTAGTGTATGCATTCTTGATTTGTCACAAGACCCATAGAATTTGCATGTGCAGGACCAAAAGTCTCTACGGGCAGTCTGCGACCTTCTACGGTGCTGAACACACGCAACTGTCGCACAAGTCTCAAGCATGGTTTTGCCAATTTTTTTTTACCGTGGACTGCCCGTAGGAGCCTGTATGGCGGGTTGTGAGTGAGGCTTTATTGCTGCAAACCCACCTGATGTCCTGAAGTCCAACAATGGAGACGTTCAGATGGGTGAGTTCGGCAGAAAGACACAAGCAATGGCCGGGCAGGTTCAGGGTGAGGCTGTTCCAAGTAGCTTTGCAGATAGCACAGCATGTCAGACTGAGGGAAGGTGGTAGCACAGGTGTGAGATCTGGGGAACTCTTTCTTTGCGAATTTGTGCACAACCCTTCATTACACCTGCCTGTATGCCACCGTGTGGATGAATGTTATTGCTGGGCCTGGAGGGCCCAGGTCTTTTGTCATCTGATGTTAATAGCAGTTGGTTAATAAGGGTGTTGATTTGTTAGCCTCATGAGAGATTGTGCCCATGATCAAATCTGAATGCCGGGAGTGACCTGAAGGGATCAAAGTGGGGATCCATGTTTCACACTTTCCATCAGAGGCTGCCCCAGGCAAAGACCCCTGCCCCAGCCAATAACCTCAGTCGGGAAAATGCCAATAAAAAAAAAAAAAAAACAAGGGAGATGACAAAATGGCATACTCAAATAATGAATCTTTTTATTAAACAACGATAGATAAAACATCAAAATGAGAATAGGCTCCTGTAATGTAGAATTTTTCACGGAGTAGTTTTCACTTTTATATGTATATATTAAAGAGATCATTTTAATGTTTAGCATTCTCTTCTTCTCAATTGTGCCTTTGATCTCTGACTTAAGGCGGATTTATACTTTGTCAAATCTGTGGGGGGTGCTTTAGGAGTATGGGGTTCAGGGCCCACTATTGCGGGCCATTTGGACCATGTATGACTGGAGCAGGAGTTTGGTTCGCATTGCTGGCAGTAAGTCTGACTCATTCCCAGTGCATGTGGGACACCACCAGGGCTGCCTTTTGTCACTGGTTCTGTTCATATCTTTTATGGACAGAATTTCTAGGCACAGCCAAGGGGCGGAGGGTGTCCTGTTTGGTGGCATCAGGATCACGTCTCTGCTTTTTGCGGATGAGGTGGCCCTGTTGGCTTCATCAATCTGTGACTTATAGCATGCACTGGGATGGTTTGCAGCCGAGTGCGAAGTGGCTGGGATAAGGATCAGCACCTCCAAGTCCGTGGACATGGCACTCAGCCAGAAATGGGTGGACTGCCTACTTCGGATCAGGGGGAGTTGCTACCTAAAGTGGATGAGTTTAACCCGTTTAATCCCAAATTTTTCCCTGCAAAATAAGTGCATGCATTTCATTCCTTAGACCTCACCAGTATGTAACGTATGATTTTTTTCATTTTATGTTGGTTATGTTAGTGAAAATGTAGGTAATATACTTGGCAACAATTATTGCCAGTGGGAAACAGCATAGTCGAAATCTACATAATTTTTTCAGTTTGACCTATTTACACATATTAATAATCAGGATATAACTAACAAGTGGTACATCGCACTTCTCGCATGCATACACAGTGCAGTTGTTGCACCGTCTACATCTTTGGTATCATTTTCCCGTGTTGACAGGCCAGTGACGTTTTCCATCACCTCTTGTGGAATCCCGAGGTTTCACAATTACAGATCTTCTGCCTTGACCAAGAGGTCGTTTTCCATATCTCTTAAGGAGATCCATGGACAAAACCTACTGAAAGGTCAGGAGGTCATAGTCACTGCCAACAACATCTCTGAAGAACAGCCAGCTGTTCACCACTGCACTGTGAAGAGATCAAGCCAGGACTGGCCACCACCACTTTTTTGACCTTATCATAGATCTGTATCTTGACATGTGAAGATCATAGAGATCCATGCCGCCTATGTTTTGGTTGTATGTCAAGAAACACAGAGGCTGTTGCACTTTGACAAAGGCTTTTTTCTCTTTGCTCCACCTGGATGCTTGACCTTCTGAATATTTTTCTACAGCATTGGTTGCCATGGTTACAACACTTATCCTTCCAACGCACCAGTAGCTTCTCCCCCTCTGTAAGGACCTCAGTGCTCCCACGAGGCATTTTTTCGAAATCCTTCACACCTGTGAAAGGGATGTCATGCAGATGGCACGGTCTCAGTGTGCCAAGGGACCCATACCCTTGTTTGGTCATTTCATCAGAGGCTAAGAGAGGTGAAAAGGTTATCATGCACAAATGTGCATCCTGGAGGAACTTCTGCTTGCTCAGCCAGACCAAGGACAACACTGGGGCCCTGTCCCAAGCCAGTTTCTGGCAAAAGTGTGTGGACTCCACAATAGGGCTCCATGTGAAACATGTACCCTGTGGGTGAAGCAAGGCTCCACAACTTGTATCCAAACCGGATTGGTTTGCCCCTGATAAACTGCTTGCAGCCATGCTTGCCATAGTAGGGGATCATGCTTTCATCAACTGATAGATGTTTTGTGTATGACATCATCTTGTAAGAGTCACTGAGCGCACTGAAGATGGGTCGCACTTTAAAGAAAGGGTAGTCTGTGGCTTTTGAGTTATCAACCAGATGTATTGAGGCCATTATCTCATCAAAGTGATTCCTTCTCATTGCATTTGAGATGGCTTCATTGTAGACATCAGTGTCATATGACCAATACATGTGCCTCCGTGGCACAGAACTGTAGCCAGATGTGAGCAGAATCCCATAGAAAGTCAGCAACTCATCCATGTTCAGATCAAGTGCCTTCCCTTTGGTTTGCATTGAATATGCATTTGACATCTCAACAGTGAGCTCCCTCAGAGTAGGAGGATACATCAGCAGGAACAAATCAGCAGGGTCAGGTTTGGTTTGTTTGATGCAATCTGCTGCAGTTGGGCCATAGGCCACAAAATCTGGTCTATTGGATGTGGCTGGTCGTCGAGATCTTTTAACAACCCTGTCCCTATTTTGCTTATTTTGACGGGACTTTTTCTGTTTTTTATTGCATTTCAGGGTTTCATTTTCTTCTGAGCATCTCCTTTTATTGCTCTGTGGGGTATCAGTAACCTCTGGGCATCTTTTTCAGCTTGGTGCTGTGGGAGACACACTAGAATCAAGGGATATTTTCTGTTTTGGGGTTTCATTTTCCTCAGGAGATCTTTTTTTGGTAGTGGAGTCTCATTTTCCTCACGGAGTCCCCTTTTTTTGGCTGGACACTTTGGGAGACTCACCAAATAGTGGCAATGGGTTTTCTTCATCACCAAATGCTGCAGGAATTAGAGGTGAGAGGGTGGGGCCATTGGGGGGACAGAGAGGGTCTGGGAGTAGGTCTGGACTTGTCAAGATGAAATTTTCCTCATCCACCTGATAGGTCACTTCTGCTTCACCATTTAGCAATCTAGCAGGCAAATGGCCTGTTTCACCTTGGTACTCTCTATCTGAGGAGTCACTCTCTCAGTCACTTTCAATTGCATCTTTTTCAACTGTAGGAATGACTGCGATGTAGCATACATCACTTTGGGGTTCCTTAAGGTCTAGGAGATCCAAAACCTCTGACAGTTTTAAGCTGTGTAGAAAAAATCCCCCCCAAAAAAGAATAAACACCTAAAACCTAGCCTAGCATAAAACTTGGTAAAACACTATGGATATATTTTATGCTAACAGCAACAAATGTTGCCATGCTTACATTTACTCTTCTTATGATCAAAATATGCATGAAGGCACATAGTTCTCATTATATATCAGTAGTAGACCCTTTAAAAGATGCATGTTGAAAATATTTTAGTTATATCTGTACATTAAGGTATTTTACTTACTTCCTCTTGTAAAAGTTTGAGCCAGACATCATCTTCTGGAGGTGCAGGCAGGAAGTAAAGAGGCCTGGTCATGTGACCATTCACACTAGTTACATGATATTGATATAATTTATAGGAGACAATTTTTTTTTTCATTTTAAAACTTAAATTAGCTACCCAAAGTCAAGCCAACACTTCAAAAGATTTCAGAAGTAAAAAAAAAAGTACGGCAACTATTGTTGCCAGTGGGATTAAACAGGTTAAGTATCTCGGGCTTTTGTTCACAAGTGATGGTAAGGGGGAGCAGGACTTGGACAGACAGATTGGGGCAGTGATGCAGATGCTAAACCAGTCTGTTGTGGTAAAGAGAGAGCTGAGCCAAAAGGCAAAGCTCTCAATTTACTGGTCCATCTACATTCCCATTCTCACCTATGGTCACGTGCTGTGGGTAGTGACTGAAAGAATGAGATCACAGATACAAGCAGTAGAAATGAGTTTTTTTTTCTGCAGGGTGGCTGGGCTCTCCCTTAGAGACAGTGTGAGAAGCTTGGTTGTGAGGGATAAACTAAATTCAAAGTGTAGATACTGTACAGTCATTATGCGCTTATCTTAAAACACTGTCTGGCTGTTGCTCATACCTGTGTTCATAGATGGTAGAAGAGGCAGGCAGGTAGGGAGAGGGCACACGGTCAGGCAAGCAGAAGAGAGATACAGTAGGTAGCAGGCAGGCAAGCAGGTTGCAAGCAGGCGAGCAGGTAACAAGCAGGCAGACAGGGAGGGAAAGAGGTAGGTGGCAGGCAGGCAAACAGGTGGTACACAGTGGAGTACTGTAAATCCAAATTGTTTGTAATCCACAGGGTGAGGGTTAATCCAAAGTATAAATTTCAAGCTTCAATACAAGTTCCAAGAAAGGGTGAAATCAAAGTATTCTAAATTCTATTTAAGTGTAGTTCAAGGTTTAGAGTTAAAGCGGTAAAAAAACTATTCAACTACGGCATCTTCCATTGTCTAACTGAGACTGAACACCATGTGGAAGATGCCATCTTTACCTTGACAGGTGACCTAAGGCTATGTTAAAATAAAAGTTCCAGGCTGAAGGCCAGCAAATCTCAAACAAAGTAAGAGTCTAAACCAAAGCAAATTTTAACCAAATTTGGCTTGAACATTGGTCATTTGGGAGAGACTCAGAGTAGAACCGCTGCTCCTGCACATCAAAAGGAGTCAGTTGAGGTGGTTTGGGCAACTTGTTAGGATGCCCCCTGGACGCCTCCCAAGGGAGGTTCTCCCCACTGGGAGGAGACCCTGGGGCAGACCCAGGACATGCTAGAGAGATTACATCTCTCAGCTGGCCTGGGAACACCTCGGCATTCCCCTAGAAAAGCTGGTGGAGGTGGCCGGGGAGAGGGAAGTCTGGGCTGCTCTGCTTAGGCTGCTACCCCCATGACCCAGATCCAGATAAGCGGTAGAAAATGGATGGATGAATGTATGGATGTCAAATCTACTCTGCATGCATGGCATTGACAATGTGAAGCATTTGTACTTGCACATAAGGTGTGTGTCTCCTTTAGAAGGTGCTATCACATGAAATACACCAGAAGTTACTGCTTTTACACATAAAAAAACAGTGGAATGTGAGCTCCATATTTCACTATAGGAATAATAAACAGAAAATAATATGGACAAAATGTTGTTTTGAAACAAAGTTCCTTATATTTTCGTCCTTATATTTTACTTAATCTTCCTCGTGGTAGGGTCGGCACCGACCCATTTTTAGGTTTGAAATGCATAAAAATGCCATTTAAATTTGTTTATTGCATCAAGGCTTTTTGACTTTGCCGGGAACCTCTATTTATACAAAATGAAACAAACAAAAAAATTCACTAAATTATAAAATGCTCTGGTGAAAATTATGACCTTTGTTTTGTTAGAGTCGGTTTCGACTTTAAAACAATAATTAGTGCCAAAACTGAAATCATAAACATACTGTCCTTACCAGTGTTCGAACTATGCTGATATTTTCGGGGGGTCCCTTTTTTTCCCTTGGGGGGGATGCTTGCACTTGTCTCAGAGCGCGGATCTCCAAACACATGAGAAGCCTATCTTACGCACATATCATGCGGACTCCACACCTCCACACATGCATCGCGTCTGAAGTCATAACTCATCAGGGGAAATCATGTCCGCATTGGCATGTTCAAAAAACAACCTCGCGTCAACAATGATACCACACGCAAGAAAAAAAAAACAGTCAGGCTACTCAACACATCTGAATTTTTACTTTTCTTAACAAATCCAAAACTCGAAAGAGGACCTTGTTTTCTTTTCGACATGGCTAATGCTGAAGACTAGCACTTGCATGATCTGAAGATGCACCGAATGATAAACACTTTCTCAACCTACTGCCACACCCACTACAAACATTGTAGCAAAACAACCGTGGGAAAGAGGGGCAACTACAGAAACATGGATAGAAGTCGTGGGAAAATTCTGGGGACACAAACTAGTAGAAAGGAAGTGTGTTGGCACTGTTGGCACACTTCCTTTCTACTAGTTTGTGTCCCCAACCTGGCAGCAGCAGTCACTGTCATATCGGTTTATTTTATCTTTGATGTAAACACAACACTTCAGATATGCAAATGCTTCCCATTACACATGATTGCTATGTCAATAAACATCATTTTGCCAATATTTTAGAGACCCCCCAACATTTCCCAAATCATGTTTTCAAGGGATCTCATGTCTGTTTCAGGGGATCTCAGATCCCCCGAGTACCCCCGTAGTTTGAACGGTGGTCCTTACACTGTAAGGGGTGTGGTTACACTCCTTACCAGTTGGTGGCAGTAATGCACAATTATGTTGTTTGCCCACCACCAAGAAGAAGGAGTTGATGACTTGCAGAATACAAATTTCCAGTTTGCAGCATGCAAAAATGAGAAGATTTACAATAAGGCAAGCTCTGGATAATATCTTTGCTGAAGATGAAGCAGAGGACACAGAGCAGCATAGTGATATGGATGAGCAGGTTTCTGAGGAGGAGGATAATATAGAATATCAACCAGAGGACACAGACACATCTGATGAGGAGGTCACAGGTGCTGAAGCTACTCACGCTCCTGCTGAAACATACAAATCCAAAAATGGTAACATCTGTTGGAGCTCAGTACCTCCTGGTTTACATGGCAGGGCAGCTGCGAAAAATGTCATCAAAATGACCCCTGGGATCACAGTGTTTGCTGTGATGAAAATAAGTGACATCAAAACATGTTTTGATCTGTTTATGCCATTGTCACAAAAAAAATCACTGCTATGACAAACCTTGAAGGAAAAAAGTCAACAGTGACATATGGAATGACACTGATGAGCAGGGGCGCAGATAGGATTTTTGAACTGGGGGGGACTGAGCTGTCAGCAAATGATTCCATTTTGTATATATATATATATATATATATATATATATATATATATATATATACACACACACTACCGTTCAAACGTTTGGGGTCACTTTGAAATTTCCTTATTTTTGAAAGAAAAGCACCGTTCTTTTCAATGAAGATCACTTTAAACTAATCAGAAATACACTCTATACATTGCTAATGTGGTAAATGACTATTCTAGCTGCAAATGTCTGGTTTTTGGTGCAATATCTACATAGGTGTATAGAGGCCCATTTCCAGCAACGATCACTCCAGTGTTCTAATGGTACAATGTGTTTGCTCATTGCCTCAGAAGGCTAATGGATGATTAGAAAACCCTTGTACAATCATGTTAGCACAGCTGAAAACAGTTGAGCTCTTTAGAGAAGCTATAAAACTGACCTTCCTTTGAGCAGATTGAGTTTCTGGAGCATCACATTTGTGGGGTCGATTAAATGCTCAAAATGGCCAGAAAAATGTCTTGACTATATTTTCTATTCATTTTACAACTTATGGTGGTAAATAAAAGTGTGACTTTTCATGGAAAACACAAAATTGTCTGGGTGACCCCAAACTTTTGAACGGTAGTGTGTATACATGTTATTTCACCTCCCTCACTGCCATCACCAGGAACTACCTGCAGGCCAGGACAATGATAACATTTTAACATAGCCTATGGAAATCCAAAGTTTACACATTATCATCATGCACAGAAATTGCAAAACTGCAAAACTAGTTTTAAAACCGCTAAGTTCCAACTGTTAAACATAGCAAGAGGCTGGGCTACGTGTGTGTGTGTAAAGTGTAAACCAGTGCATCCTGACTTTCTAACTATGCCTGTGTGTTGCGTGAGCGGCAGTCAGTCAACAACTCTTCGCAAAGTTTCCTTATGAAACAATATGCTCGCTGAAATTATGGCAGGGAACGCCAGATTAAACATTAAATCTGCCTTCTGAGCACTGTATCTACAGGCTACCACCGAAAGAAGGAGGCTACCAGAAAGGCATCTCTACTCCGTACGATTTTACTTTCACTACGACATTACTTTGAACAGACTATCAAAAAATTCCAAGGTGATATGATAAAGTAAGGCACAGTTTACTTACAGTCGGTTTTTTTTTGTTTGTTTGTTTTGAAAAAACGATGCAATCGTTTTCTGCCTTTTGGCACCCTTCATCATGCCGTGTTGGGGTCCTGAACTAGGAGGCGCTGTCCCTGATATGCCTGTCAAACTTGTGGGTAACCATAGCAACCAAGCTCGAGCTTGCAACCTGTGCAGTCTGCGCAGTTGCAACTGTCTGTACTGCTGTGCACCTCAATAAACCGAATGGTAATTAGTCTTTTGATTTTTCCGTGAGGTTTGCCTTATGCAAAGAAAGACAGCATAGACGTTTTTTCCTCCCAATAAGTGGGGGGGACCGAACGAGGTGAATTTAAATCTGGGTGGGACGAATCCCCCCCCATCCCCCCCTCTATCTGTGCCTGTGCTGATGAGTAATACTTCGATGCTTATATTGGTGTTCTTCTTCTTGCTGGAGTGTACAGATCCAGCAATGAGGCCACTGATAGTCTCTGGGATGCAACATCAGGCAGAAATATTTTCCAGGCAACAGTGTCATTTCAGACCTTTCAAATGATATCAAGAGTGTTCAGATTTGACAATAGAGATACTAGAGTAAAATCTGACAAGCTTACTCCCATCAGGGATGTCTGGGAGAGATGGGTGCAGCTCCTTCCACTGATGTTCAACCCAGGGCCAGAGGTGACAGTACATGAACGTTTTGTCCCTTTCTGTGGAAAATGTCCCTTCCAGTAATACATGCCCAGTAATCCAAGCAAATATGGCATAAAAATCTGGGCAGCCTGTGATGCAAAAAACAGCTATGCATGGAATCTGCAGATTTACACAGGCAAACCTGCAAGTGGCATCCCTGAGAAATCAAGGAAAACTTGTATTCCTGGATATGACTACTGGACTGCGGGGTCACATCACCACATGTGGCATTTTTTTTTTATCAGCTATGACCTTGGACAAGAACTTCTCAGGAGGAAACTTACCATGGTGGGCACAAAAAAAAAAAAATAAACCTGAGCTGCCTGCTGAAATTTTGCAGGTGAAGGACAGGGCTCCAGTTTCTTCAAAATTTGCTTTTACAGACACCACTGCTGTTGTTTCATATTGTCCAAAAAAAACCCCAAAAAACAGAGTGTGATACTTATGTCCACTTTTCACACAGACACAGCTGTGTCATCAGGAAGTGACAAAAAGTCCATAATTATCCTGGACTATAATAAAAACAAAGGAGGAGTGGACAACCTGGACAACCTGACTGCCACCTACACTTGCCAGCGAATGACCAGGAGATGGCCAATGGCTGTGTTTTATAACATCCTAGATGTGTCGGCATACAATACATTTGTGTTGTGGACCCACATTCACCTAGGGTGGAACTCAACCAAAAAAAAAAACAAGCGGAGAATGTTTCTTGAGGAGCTAGGAAGTTCTCTTGTCAAGCCGCACACTGAGCAAAGGGAACGGGTGCCCCGAGAACCAACTGCTGCAGCCTTTGTCAGACAGCTGCAAAGTTCACCTACCACTCTGTCCATACCATCAGCAACATAAAGAGTATCAGCTGCAGCAACCTCCTCAGCCAGCCCTGCCTCAACATCAACCAGCACAGCCACAGCCACAACCCCACTGAGGCCACCTGATTCCAAAAGAAAGAGGTGTCAGGTCTACCCTAGCAATAAGGACAGGAAGACAAATATATTGTGCTTCTCCTGCAAAAAATATATCTGCAAAGAACACACTAAAAGTGTCACTTTTTGCCACACATGCATCTAAACACACACACGTATGTGTACATGTATTTGCACACAAAGACCTTTTTTTGAAATAGTACTTGATTTTTGTATTCTAGTAGTTCTAGTACTTGTATTTCTTTCTTTTTGTATTTATATTAAAGTTCTATTTTTGAAAAATAGACTTATTGCCTTTTTCTTGAAGTAAATATATATGGGTCAAAGTTGACCTGTAACACCACAGATGATACTATACTTAATTTTATTCATTATAATAATATTAATTTATTTTAAAGATGTGTTCTAATACTTCCCCGTAATAGTCAGGTAACATAACGTTTTATTTATAGAATTTTCTTGAGGTTCCTTTTACCTTTTTTATTATTAAAAAACAAGAGGTATGCTGTAAAAAGAAGAGCCTAGGGGGCCACACCAAAAATATTAAAATCAATCTTTTCATGGATAAGGAAACCTAACAAGGTCACAAAGAGTTAAGAAACAAATTGGATTCTAAATCATTGTTTTGAGGGTATTTTTTTTGGCTGATTTAAGACATGGGTCAAAACCAACCCGTTAACATAAAGGATAGTAACAAAGTTAACACAAGAGGAAGGTTAACGGTCTCATTGCATCGTTTTTTTCATTAATTGTGCAGTGGTCTCTAGTATGAATGAATGCCCTGTGAGCCGGTTTTGGTGAAAAAAAAATGCTGTGGTTCTCCTGTTTCAGGCTGTTCTAGTTTGGTGGAGGAGTGGGTGTTTAAAGACCAAGCTGTTTTCAGATGCTTTCTGTTAAATAATTAATATTTTTACATTTTTTATAATCTTTACTTTCTCTGCATGTTTTAACTTTACTTTAACTTTATTCTGTTTTATTCCGCTGGTTTCTTTTTCTTTTTCTCCTTTTTCTTTTTGGCATTTTATTATTTTATTTCTACTATTGTTTAATTCTTATTATTTTCTTTTAATTCTTTTAATTCTTTTAATTAATTGTTTTAGAATAAAAATAAAATTATTTTATGTAATTTTTTTTCTCTATTGTTTACTGTTTTTGTTTTTACTTCTGTAAAGCACATTGAACTGCTATTGTGTATGAAATGTGCTATATAAATAAACTTGCCTTGCCTTGCCTTGGGTGGCAGGAGAACGGCAGGATTTCAGCTCTTACTCATTAATATTCATGACATGTAAACATGTTACCTCTGATTGGCTAACAGCACTGTGACACTGCCTCCAATGGGTCAGAACAAGCAGATGTGGGTGTCTTTGTAAAAACTGTTTTGATTGGCTATTATGGTCTCGACATCGATGTTTTGACCAATAACAATGTAGATAACACAAATTTTACATCACATTCAATGAGATTTAAACGAGACTAAAGATGGCGACTTACAAATAATGTGTAAACATCGTTGGAGTTAATAAAGTTTGAACAGCATGAAGGAACATACCCCAACCCCCTGAAATTAATTTAAAAAAAAAAAATTCTCAACAGATTTGGCACCTCTTCACCTCTTCTATCTTGGGCAAGAAATGCAACCTTGATGTGTTACTGCTGCAAATAACACAGGCACGAACTTGTTCAGACATGTTTTCAACTTGCTGTTAGGTCCTCTTCGTTAGCTACTGACGAGATGAGCTCTGCTATCTCTCCTCGTGCTTAAATCCGAACTTTCTTCCCTTGGGCAGTCGCAAGCCAAGGTGGGCGAGGCCATGAATACTAATTTTCGAAGTGATGCAAGTTTGTAGGGCTTTTTCAGATTCGTTCGTTTTTCCGACTATTTTCTTTCATAAGCTAATACAAGGAATGGGAGTAGGATTACATTTTCACATGCATATGCAACTCGGAGTGAACCATGGTATTTCAAAAAGAGCCAGTATTAAATGTTTTTGGTGGAAGGGCAACTTTAAGCATATATTATTCAATGATAAACTAAGTGAATTCTCAATAAAAGTATTCCTGAAGTGCTTTAACACATCTGTCTTCAGCACTATGAGCAGCTTGAAATGAAAGTCCCACTGCACACTCAGGAATGAGGTAAAAATAAAATAAATAATACCTCACACTTTATAAATATAGAGCCTCACACTTTATAAATTTATATTCATGCAATAATATAAAAAAGTTCTCCAATTTTTTGCAGAAAAGAATGAGTTGTCCCTCCTAGAACTGCCACCTTATTGTGCTGAAGGGGTTTGTGTGCTTGAATGATCCTAGGAGCTATGTTGTCGGGGGCATTACGCCCCTGTCAGGGTCTCCCAAGGCAGACAGGTCCTAGGTGACAGGCCAGACCAAGAGCAGTTCACCAAAACCCTTATGGAGAATTAATTGAGGACCGTGACGTTGCCTGGTATGGCGCAGCTGGGGCCCCACCCTGGAGCCAGGCCCGGGGTTGGGGCTCGTATGCTAGTGCTTGGTGGCCGGGCCTTTGCCCATGGGGCCCGGCCGGGCTCAGCCCGAAGAGGTGACGTGGGCCCGACCTCCTGTGGGTTCACCACCCACAGAGGTAGCAGTAGGGGGCTGGTGCAGTGTGGATTGGGCGGCAGTCAAAGGCAGGGGCCTCGACGACCTGATCCCCGGACACAGCGGCTAGCTGTTGGGACATGGAATGTCACTTCGCTGGGGGGGAAAGAGCCTGAGCTTGTGCGGGAGGTTAAGAGGTACCGGCTAGAGATAGTCGGGCTCACCTCTATGCACAGCTTGGGCTCTGGAACCCAGCTCCTCGAGAGGGGCTGGACTCTCCACTTCTCTGGAGTCGCCTATGGTGAGCGGCGGCAGGCTGGTGTGGGCTTGCTTATAGCTCCCCAGCTCAGCCGCCATGTGTTGGAGTTTACCCCAGTGAACGAGAGGGTTGCCTCTCTGCGCCTTCGGATTGGGGAGAGGGCTCTTGCTGTTGTTTGTGCCTACGGGCCGAATAATAGTACAGAGTATCCAGCCTTCTTGGAGTCCCTGAGAGAGGTACTGAGGGGTGCTCAGACTGGGGACTCCATTGTGCTACTGGGGGACTTCAATGCTCATGTGGGTGACGACAGTGACACGTGGAGGGGCGTGGTTGGGAGGAACGGCCTCCCCGATCTGAACCCGAGTGGTGTTTTGTTATTGGACTTCTGTGCTAGTCACAGTTTGTCCATAACGAACACCATGTTCGAGCATAGGGGTGTCCATAAGTGCACGTGGCACCAGGACACCTTAGGCCGAAGGTCGATGATAGACTTTGTTGTCGTTTCATCTGATCTCCGGCCCTGTCTTGGACACTCGGGTGAAGAGAGGGGCTGAGCTGTCAACTGATCACCACCTGGTGGTGAGTTGGATCCACTGGTGGAGGAGGAAGACGGACAGACCTGGCAGGCCCAAACGTATGGTGAGGGTCTGCTGGGAATGTCTGGCTGAGCACTCTGTCGGGGGGGTCTTTAACTCCCACCTCCGGGAGAGCTTTTCCCAGCTTCCAAGGGAGGTGGGGGACATTGAGTCTGAGTGGACCATGTTCTCTACCTCCATTGTGGACGCAGCTATTCGGAGCTGTGGCCGTAAGGTCTCTGGTGCCTGTCGTGGCGGCAATCCCCGAACCCGGTGGTGGACACCAGAAGTAAGGGATGCCGTCAAGCTGAAGAAGGAGTCCTATCGGGCCATGTTGACCTCCGAGACTCCTGAGGCAGCTGACGGGTATCGGCAGGCCAGGCGTGCTGCAGCTCGGGCAGTTGCGGAGGCAAAAACTCGGAACTGGGAGGAGTTCGGGGAGGCCATGGAGAAGGACTATCGGTCGGCCTCGAAGAAATTCTGGCAAACCATCCGGCGCCTCAGGAGGGGGAAGCAGTACTCTGCCAACACTGTTTACAGTGCGGGTGGGGAGCTGTTGACCTCGACTGGGGACATTGTCGGGTGGTGGAAGGAATACTTTGAGGATCTTTTCAATCCCACCATCATGTCTTCCATTGTGGAGACTGAGGCTGATGACTCAGAGGTGGACTCGTCCATTACCCAAGCTGAAGTCACTGAGGTGGTTTGCAAGCTCCTCTGTAGCAAGGCACCGGGAGTGGATGAGATCCGCCCTGAGTATCTCAAGTCTCTGGATGTTGTGGGGCTATCTTAGTTGACATGCCTCTGCAACATCATGTGGCAGTCGGGGACAGTGCCTCTGGAGTGGCAGACTGGGGTGGTGGTCCCTCTTTTTAAGAAAGGGGACCGGAGAGTGTGCTCCAATTATAGGGGAATCACACTTCTCAGCCTCCCAGGGAAGGTTTACTCCAGGGTACTGGAGAGGAGAATTCGACCAATAGTCGAACCTCGGATCCAGGAGGTACAATGCAGTTTTTGTCCTGGTCACGGAACACTGGACCAGCTCTATACCCTTCATAGGGTGCTCGAGGGTTCATGGGAGTTTGTCCAACCAGTCCACATGTGCTTTGTGGATCGGGAGAAGGCATTCGACCGTGTCCCTTGTGGTATTCTGTGGGGGGGTGCTTCGGGAGTATGGGGTTCGGGGCTCTTTGCTAAGAGCTGTCTGGTCCCTGTACGAATGGAGCAGGAGTCTAGTTCGCATTGCCGGCAGTAAATCAGACCTGTTCCCAGTGCATGTTGGACTCTGGCAGGGCTGTCCTTTGTCACCGGTTCTGTTCATAATTTTTATGGACAGAATTTCTAGGCACAGCCAGGGGCCGGAAGGAATCCTGTTTGGGAACCACAGGATTTCATCTCTGCTTTTTGCAGATGATGCTGTCCTGTTGGCTTCTTCAAACCAGGACCTTCAGCATGCACTGGGGCAGTTTGCAGTCGAATGTGAAGCGGCTGCGATGAGAATCAGCACCTCCAAGTCCAAGGCCATGGTTCTTGACCAGAAAAGGGTGGCTTGCCCTCTCCAGGTTGGTGGAGAAGTCCTGCCTCAAGTGGAGGAGTTTAAGTATCTCGGGATCTTGTTCACGAGTGAGGGAAGGATGGAGAGTGAGATTGACAGGCCGATCGGTGCAGTCTCTGCAGTGATGCGGTTGCTTTACCGGTCTGTCGTGGTGAAGAAGGAGCTGAGCCAAAAGGTGAAGCTCTCAATTTACCGGTCGATCTACGTTCCGACTCTCACCTATGGTCATGAGCTTTGGGTAATGACCGAAAGAACAAGATCGTGGATACAAGCGGCTGAAATGAGTTTCCTTCGCAGGGTAGCTGGGCGCTCCCTTAGAGATAGGGTGAGAAGCACAGTCACTCGGGAGGAGCTCGGAGTAGAGCCGCTGCTCCTCCACATCGAGAGGAATCAGCTGAGGTGGCTCGGGCATCTTTTTCGGATGCCTCCTGGACGCCTCCCTGGGGAGGTGTTCCAGGCATGTCCCCCCAGGAGGAGGCCCCAGGGAAGACCCAGGACACGCTGGAGGGACTATGTCTCTCGGCTGGCCTGGGAACGCCTCGGTGTTCTTCCCGAGGAGCTGGCCAAGGTGTCTGAGGAAAGGGAAGTTTGGGCTTCCATGCGCAGACTGCTGCCTCCGTGACCCAGCCCCGGATAAAGCAGAAGAAGACGAGAATGAGTTGTCAGAAATGTGATGCTACAAAGCAGACCAACCAATCACAGTTGTTGTGGCCTGCATTGCCACAACATATTGTGAGATTTCTGGAGAGGTGTACATCAAGCTAGGATTTGACACAAAATTATAAATTGGTCTTTTCTCTTTCCTGGTCAAGCATTAATTCTTTCTAGTCCCTTCTTTCCTCTACTTTCTTTTAATTTCCTTTTCAAATGTGTTTTAATTCTTATTTCCAGTTTTCATTTTCCCCCTTTTAATCTTTTCTTGGGCAAAGACCTAACATACCAGTCACCTCTCTACAAAGGCATGCCAGATGGCTGTGTGAAAGGCTGGCTTTAAGTATCCTGCCTGGCAGGTGCAGGCAACTTGGAGAATTCTGGGTAACTGAGTTCTCCTGAATGGTCTCTCTCACTGTGTGCTGCTGTCACCCTCTCCTGGCTGCCGGTGGTGTAGCATGACCTCTGACAGTAACAAAAGGGAATAAATGTTTAGTCATCCAAAATATGAATGAAACGATTTTCGTGTTACAATTTTCCCTCGGAAGAAGTGTGTGATGGTCTTCCCTGCAGACACCTTTGGAAAAATTCTCCCCAGTTTTGTAGACTGTGTTAGTGCTCATATACAGCATTAATTTTGATACAAGCTTGATTTACAAACCTCTAATCCTGACTATTTAATTCCTCTGCCAGGACTGGGAAGTTATCTGGCAGGATTTAACAGAGAAACCTTGTCATTCACTTTATGAGGAGCTTTGATTGTCTGAATCACTGCTGTTGCTGCTGTAATGTTAATTTCCTGTGTTGTGGACATTTTCAGTGTGATGTCAGTCCTGTATATCAGTGTAGCAGTGTGTAGACATGCAGTAAGAGTAATAACACTTATCTTTGATTCCTCATTTAGTCCTAAACTTTACTGCACTGAGATCCTCTACTTACACTGAATAATACTGCAGGATCCAGTTCCTGTATCTGCTTTTAAGAGAACACTTTAATAAGCCCATGTGGGAAATTCCAGTGTGACAGCAGGAGACAACAAACAATATAAGACCATGAAAAGACAATGATACAGCAGCAGAAGGGGGTTTAAATACACTGAGAAAACTCTTGTGCCTTTGCCAATATCAGCATTTTTACCATTTTGTATTTTTATACAGTGATGTACTGGCCTTAAAACATTTACTGAGCCAAAATAATAATAAAAATTTCACCAAGACAATGTTTACTTTATTTCAGTTGCTTTTATTTCATGTTTGCGTCATATGATACATAATTGCTAGCAGATTAATAATTCAGTGTATTGATAATGATGCATTTATTTAATTGATCAAATCATTTCATCCACAAATCTCCTCACACAACTACAATTAAACTTCACACAGCTGAAAAGTCAAACTAAATATAACAATGGTATCTAACTGAGATTGTAAGTCTACTCCTTGTAATTCATCTAGAGCTAATCTCACACAGAAATAGAAAAACACAGCAGGACAAATACAGTAATGAGAGAACTAATACTGAGAAAACACAAAACACAAAGTTAGTTCCCCACCATAGATAGTCAATTAACTATTTTTTTTTCACAGTCCAAATCCTGCACTCTGATTGGCTGGCGAGCGGGTCCGTATCCTACGGTACAGATCCCAGTTACGGACCTCTGGCGACTCTCTCGTTCACAACAACAACAAACATAGTAGCATTTTTTGTCAACATTTATCTTTTTTTATAAGATTTATTTATAAGATTATCAAAAATCTTATAAATGTTTGCCAGCATTTCTCAGGAGAATAGCATTAATTTTACAGCATGGATAGCGATAACGACAGTGTTCACAGCAAAAGTGAGTTTTGCTACCCTGAGGAAGACAAAATGAAATAAAACATTTCAGGAGAAAGCTAAAACCTGTAATTTGCTAACGCCAAGCAAAAACATGGCTGAATCCTGAATGACTCCTATTTGTATAAATAGGGGACTACATAGGCAGCAAAATGTAGGGGTTTTTTTTTCCTGCCATGGAAGTGCACTTGTATACCGAGGAGGAAGCCATTTGCATTATAGCCATGAATGAGGATTCAAAATGGCGGCTCGGCTCGGTTTTCCTTTCGGGAGCTCTCGTTTTCTGTTAGATTTGGTAAAGAAAAAAATAAATATATTATTTACCAGCTTAAGGTCGGTCCGTATGGTGAAATACCGTGACCTCTGCCTTGAATACTGACCTCGGCCCAGAGGACCTCGCTCAGTACTTTCAAGACCTTGGTCAGGGTATTTCACGATATGGACCTCCCAGTTGGTAAATAACATATATATATATATATATATATATATATATATATATATATATATATTTTGCAGACACACAAAGCTTCACTTATTTTAACTCCAGTATCACTGGGCTTTTCACCGACCGCTCTATTAAAATTAACGTTAAAATGACAAATCAGGATTCTTTTAAAATCCTCAGAAAACCCTAAAGAAGAAGAAATTATTTTCCAGTAAATGCATCCTCTTTTTATTGATGAACTTTGCTCACTCCTCTCTGACTGCATTCTCAATTCTCTCTTCAACAGTGTGAGCTGTGAAAGACATTAAAAAATTCATTTAATTCATTTCATAGTTTATTTCAGGTGTTTATGGCAGAAAATTAACCAAACTGTATTTGATCTCATCTTAAACACAGTTTAAAGGGTGTTTGTTTGTTTTAATGTTTATTAATGATAGTGAAGTGAAAAGTGACATCTGCGTATGAAACACTCTTCTGCACTATTTTTATTATTTATTCTTTAATAATGTACTTTATTAATGAAGTGAAAATGTAACTCCACTTGAAGCATCTGTCATGTGTAAATTCACTCTCAGAAACAGACGTGCTGTGTTTTATATCAAACTTGCATTTAAATCTTATTGCAAGTGCATTTTAAAACAAGTGCTTTAACACTCAAGTGTGGATTTTTGCTTTTAAAATGAAAACAGTAAAGTCACATGATTTCTACTTTTGTGAAAGTGAAAATGTTCTCAACTACTCAAAGTTAGTCTGATCATGATGTGAAACATACTGAAAGAGTTCTTACTTCGAGCTCTGTAACATTTGACCAGCAGAATGATGGTTGCCAACAGATACGGAGAGGCCGTCACTACACTACAGATCAGCATGAGCACTGAGAATGGAGCTTCTACACGTGATGGACCTGACAATGAATAAAATAATAATGATAATAATGTTTTATTCTTGAAATGTTTGTAAGTTTTAGTTCAATCTGAAGTACAAATAAATTAATTTACACCTGTGTGAACAAGTGGAACAGCATATTGTACACAGACTTAGATAAACTAAGCCCGATAGATTACATGATATAAAGATACTGTGTTCAACACATTAAGTCACAGTTGTATTTAAATGAATATTAAATTGATTTCTCACGTCTGACTGAGACCCAGCTTTTCAGTGACTGTCCTCTCTCTGGGTGTTTACAGTGGTAGAAACCTTCATCTGACTTTGAGACCTTATGGATGATCATCTCTCCTGTAGTCTGTGTCTGGAGGACTGATCCATCTTTATAGAAATCAGCTCGGAGGTTTGAGGAATTTGGGTTTTGATATAAACAGCGTAGAGTCAGAGGATGTCCCTCAGTCACAGGATGGACAGGACTCTCCAGGATCACAGCACCATCTACAACACAGAAAATCGCAAACAATGAAATCCAGACACTATGATGTGGATAAATAATAGAAATAAAAGTTCTCTAATTGATCTGTATGTGACTTAAAACCCTCTAAACCTGCAGAGTCTGCAGTTATTTAATCCAAGTCTGCAGAAAACTGCCTACACGAGCGCATGAGAAAACATTTAACTGAATTATGTATGCATGAGTACAGATACTGGTATTAGATATTTATTTGATTCAGTGCTCATTTACTGGTTCTAGTAAAAAAAAAAAACTGAACCCAAAATATGATAACATATGTTTCTCTTGGATGTAAGCATCGTGTATGTTATGCTAATGAACAGATAATATGAAATGACAGCAATCTGGTTGTATTTAATAGTTCATCATCAAATTGAACTTTGTCTTCTGAACTATTTTTCCCAATTGGAATTCTGAATATTATGTAATGAAACATTTCCCTTTTCCTTTAACAAAAGACACTACATGAAGACTCACCCTGCACTGTGATGTTAACAGGATTACTGTTTTCTCCAGATTCAGAGTGACACCAGTAAACTCCAGTATCGAATGTGTTGAGGGAGCTGATTTCACATGTACCCGTAGATGTAGAACAATCTGACACTCCCTCACTGTGTGTGTCTCGTCTCACTGTCCATCCAGTAGAGTTATTCTGGTCCTCACAACTCAGTGAAAGAGAGTCTTTCATAAAGTGTTGAGTTCTGCTGGGTTTGATGATCAGAGAGACTGGAGGAGATTCACCTTATACAGAGAAAAAATCCATTAAAAAAGATTAAGAGCAATCATGTAATACAATGAGGCAGAACACAAGTAAACTGCTGTAACGTTACAGTATTGTTTTACAGCATGTTTTATTACTTTATAGTATTGTACTGTCAATGATTAGGTAATATGCTTTGATTTACAGTATATTACTAGAAAATGCAATGCTTTTGGCAGGTATAAGAATGGTGAAAAGAAAAGAAAAAATCTCCTTGTATCAATATTGAGTTTAACATGGTCCATGGTTTAAATTACAGATCAGAAGTTTATTTGTTCAAATCTCAGCATTGTCAAGCTGCTATGGTTGGGTCCTTGAGCAAGACCTTTAACCTTCAGCTCAGTTATATCCTGCATCACCCAAATGAGTAAATGTACTGGATTCTCTTTTATTTTATACTGTACATATATTTACAAGTATTTTACTTGCAGGAATTACACTATATTACTGGAAACATAAAGTAATGTACTGCTAAAAAAGATAAGAATAATCAGTAAAGATATTAGAGTACTTTACAATTAACATGTTTAGTTATTTACTGCCATTTGCTATTTGCAACCAGTAAATTAATCTAAATTTTACAGTAAATATTTTACAGTGAGGAATAGATGCAGGGGTGGCATGGTGGTGCAGTGGTTAGCACTGTCACCTCACAGCAAGGAGGTTCTGGGTTCGAGCCCAGTGACCAGTGTGGGCCTTTCTCTGTGGAGTTGTAATGTTCTCCCTGTGTCTGCATGAGTTTCCTCCAAGTGCTTTGGTCCAAAGACATGCAGTTTGGTTAACTCGCTACCGTAAGTTGTCCAGAGGTGTGTGTCACAACCTGGCTCTTTGGGCCATGACAAGACCAGAGTTGCACCGATTTTAGAAGGTTTAACACATTTATTAATTTCACATACAACAACGAAAAGTGGAACAAACATTACAAAATAGAATATGGGCATCAGTATTATCAGTAGTGTAGGGTGTGCATGTGTGTAAAATATAATGGATGTGTGTTGTCAAATACATAAACTGAAAACACTGCGGCAGCCACATCACCTCATGGGACGTCTGCTGGAGAGAGGAGAGAGAGCGAGAATAAATCAATCATGGGTATTTATAATCTCAGGGCACCGGGCTCAGGTGCCCCTGATCACCAAACCCAGCCCACAAACCAAAGTCTCATCAGGAAACTGCTGCCTCAACAGCAGGGGTCGCCACACCCTCCCCTTAAGACGGTGTCCCGACAGAGATCACTGCAAACCCAAAAAACAAACAAAAACAAAAACAAACTACTACCTTACCTCCCCTTTGAACCCACACCCCACCTCTGCAACCAGATACCTGAAAAAGAAGTATTTTAAGAGGGAGACAGGAACAGAGGGAAGAATGACAGAATTTGCAACAATTTATAATTACTTGTAGAGGGTTCATCATGGCCATTAATGCATGAAGGCAACATTGAATCCTTCACTTTTGTTTTCTGCCACAGTGTACTATTGACACTCATCTCAGAACACCAGTGGTTGAAATAGCATAGCAAATCACGAGCAAATTCCACATTATTTTGTTTATCACTTTTCTCCCAATTCCTGAACTTTTGGCGGTAAGCTTCAGGGACCAACTCGTATGCTTTCAAAACAGCAGAGTTTACCTTAGCACAACTCATATACTTACTCACACACAGCACCGAATATGCTTCCTGGGCCCTACCAGTAAGGACACACTGAGGCATCAAAATCCTGTCAGCGTCAAGCCAATTTTTCGTATCTGCCATCCGCTCAAACAAAGTGAAAAAAGTATCAGGATCCCTCTCATTAAACCTGGGCATTAAATGCAAATTAGCCCCAACATCAAACGTAACCTGCCCCGACTCAGAGAATCTTTCCTCTGACACTATGTGAAAGCTTACCATCACAAATTAAACTCAATTTATACTGCTGCAAGTCCTGTCTAATTTTTTCTGTTTGCTGATGAACCTTTTCTATTTCAATTTGCTGTTCCATTTCTACCTTCAACCGAATTCTCTCCTGCTCAAACTGTAACATCAGCAGTTCTTTCTGCTGTGCAAAAGTCAGCCCCGACACGGGTGCAGACACCAGCTTGTGGTGGGTAATTACGCACTAGAAACCAGCGGGTCTGAGAAGCCACCTGCAAGCAGGCCACCACACAGGATCCCACGGACATGCTCCCGAGACAACCATCCATAGACAGCTGACACTACCCATGTTGCCACAACACTACACAAAGAAAAAAAACCCCGACATAACCCAAAAGGGAAACGCCACTACAGCCTAACAGGGAAACTCCAAATACTGTGTATCGGGGCGGCAACACTTACTTTCTCCTTAAATTATGCACAACCGCCTCCGCCAAAAGCGAAAAGTGGAACAAACCCTCCAAAAACAAATCCAAATGCTTCCACAGACGCTAAACCTTCAAAATCCAGTGCGATCCCCCAAATGTCCGGTAACACGGAGACAAAACGGCAATCACCACCAAACCAAACGTGCACCAGACCCTCATTATCTGATGTGTAAACATAGACATGTATCGCAAAAATCTACATACCCAATGATCCAACAAATCACCGACCATAAACGGACGAGCCCCCATTTGTCACAACCTGGCTCTTTGGGCCATGACAAGACTGGAGTTGCACCAATTTTAGAAGGTTTAACACATTTATTAATTTCACATACAACAACAAAAAATAGAACAAACATTACAAAATAGAATATGGACATAAGTATTATCAGTAGTGTAGGGTGTGCATGTGTGTAAAATATAATGAATGTGTGTTGTCAAATGCATAAACTGAAAATAAAGAAACACTGTGGCCGCCACATCACCTCATGGGACGTCTGCTGGAGAGAGGAGAGAGAGCGAGAATAAATCAATCATGGGTATTTATAATCTCAGGGCACCAAGCCCAGGTGCCCCGATCACCAAACCCAGCCCACAAACCAAAGTCTCATCAGGAAACTGCTGCCTCAACAGCAGGGGTCGCCACACCCTCCCCCTTAAGACGGGGTCCCAACAGGGATCACCGCAAACCCAAAAAACAAACAAAAACAAACTACTACCTTACCTCCCCTTTGAACCTACACCCCACCTCTGCAACCAGGTACCTGAAAAAGAAGCATTTTAAGAGGGAGACGGGAACAGAGGGAAGAATGACAAAATTTGCAACAGTTTATAATCACAATATTAACCCTCATAACTTCTGTTCTAAGACTATTTAATCCACAGGGGCACGAGAAAAAGCATCTGCCATTATATTGTCCTTGCCTTTAATGTGTCTGACCTCTAAATTATGGCCCTGCAAGAACAAAGTTCACTGCATAAGATGCTGGTTTGGGCAGTGCAGCGAACTCAAAAAGATCAATGGGTTATGATCGGTATATACAACTACTTGTTCCCCCCCAGTACCAACATAAACCTCAAAGTGCTGCAACGCCCAAATGAGAGCCAACACTTCCTTCTCTATTGTTGAATAGTTCAGTTGGTATGAGTTGAACTTTTTCGAGAAGTAACACACGGGTTTATCAATTCCCCCCCTCTTCCTGTAACAACACTGCCCCTGCACCCACTTGACTGGCATCTACCTGGATCTTAAATGGCTCATTCAAGCATGGTGCAGCCAAGACTGGAGCCGAGCACAGGAGGGATTTCACATTCTCAAACGCACTTTGACAATGAGGAGACCACACAAATTTCACCTTGCCCTTCAACAGGTGGGTGAGAGGAGGATGTTAGCCAAGCTGACCTCAATGGATAACCCCTCTCACCCCCTACATGAGGCTGTGGGGGCTTTAAGCAGCTCTTTTAGTAGTAGACTGCTACACCCATGGTGTAAGAAGGAGAGATACCGCAGGTCATTCATACCGGCTGCTGTCAGACTGTATAACACCCACAACTTGTAACGTAGCACCAATAACCTGTTTGTCATTATATTTGCACTACTTCACCACTACTACCTCTGCCATCTCTCATCGATGCAATTATTATGTGTAATAATATAGGCCTTAAACTATTTTTATGCATACTTATATGAATATATATATATTCCTCTGCAGGAAGAGATCAAGGGCAGGCTGGTAACACTGAGAAGAGCAGAGAATCTCTTGAAGAAACGCAGAAGGAAAGAGCAAACAAGATCACGCTTCTACAAAGACCCCTTCAAATTTGTGAAGAGCCTCTTCACAAAGGAGAAGAGTGGAAGTCTCTCTGCATCAAAGGCTGCCTTGGAAGAACACCTGAAAAGAACTTGCACAGATGACCGACACCAGGAAAAGGTTGCACTCCCACCTGACATGCCACCACTCAACACACCGGCGCACGAGCTAGACATCAGTCCACCCAGGTGGAGTGAAGTGGACAAAACTGTGCATAGAGCAAGGGCCGCATCAGCTCCAGGCCCCAATGGAGTTCCATACAGGCTCTACAAAAACACACCAGGTGTCCTTCAATTTCTCTGGAAGCTGATGAAGGTTGTGTGGAAAAAGGAGATTCCAACATCCTGGCGGACAGCCGGAGGGATCCTCATCCCCAAAGAAAAGGACTCCTCAGAAATTGGCCAGTTCCGCCAGATCAGCCTTCTAAATGTCGAGGGAAAAATCTTCTTCAACGTGGTGGCTCAAAGGCTGGCAAGTTATCTGCAAAGAAACAACCTGATTGATACATCAATCCAGAAAGCAGGCATCTCGGGCTTCTCAGGATGTGTGGAGCACGCTAGCATCATCTGGCATCAAATCCAGCTCGCCAAGAGGGAGGGGACAGATCTCCATGTGGTATTTCTGGATCTTGCAAATGCTTTTGGCTCGGTCCCTCACGACCTCCTGTGGACAGCCTTTGAGTACTTCAGAGTTCCACCAGCCCTTACAACTTTGGTCAAGGCCTACTTCCAGGACGTCCAGCTCTGTGTGCCGACAGCAGAGTACACTACAACATGGCAACATCTGGAAGTGGGAATCATGGCCGGTTGCACCATCTCCCCACTGGCATTCACCCTGGCCATGGAGGTCATAATACGGGCTTCTCGATGGGTGGTGGGCGGACAGCAAATAAGACCTGGGCTGAGGCTGCCCCCAGTCAGGGCCTATATGGATGACCTCACAATACTGACTGTGACCAAGGCTTGCATAGCACGGCTTCTGGGAAAACTTCAAGAGAACATTGAGTGGGCTCGCATGAAGATCAAGCCGAGCAAGTCCAGAAGCATCTCCATTGTTAAGGGGAAGCTGTCAGACCACTACTTCCACATTGGCGATGAACCCATCCCAACGGTCTCTGAGAAGCCTGTGAAGAGCCTGGGGCGCTGGTATGATGCCTCCCTCAAAGACAAAGAGCAAGTAGAGCAGCTCAGGAAGGACATAGCCAGCGCCCTAGAGAACATCGATAGAACCCTGCTTCCTGGCAAGCTCAAGCTCTGGTGCATGCAGTATGGACTCCTGCCATGTCTCCTCTGGCCACTAACCCTCTACGAGGTTCCACTCTCAAAGGTGGAAAAACTGGAGAGGCTGGTCAACTCTTATGTCAGGAAGTGGCTTGGCCTTCCTAGGTGCCTCAGTAGCATTGGGCTTTATGGCAGAGGGATGCTGGAACTTCCCATCACCAGCCTTGCAGAGGAGTACAAGCGCGCCAAGGTCAGACTGGAGATGACGCTCCAAGATTCCCGTGACCCATTTGTGGCCCAAGTAGCACCCATCCTGGCCACTGGGAGGAATTGGACCCCGCTGGCTGCAACAGAGCAGGCAAAGGCAGCACTCCGGCACCGTGACATCGTGGGACATGTTCAGGAGGGGAGGAGTGGTCTTGGCCTTGGTTCTAGCAGACCGACTTGGAGCAAGGCCAATCCAGCTCAGAGACACAAGCTGGTGGTTCAAGAGGTACGTTTGGAAGAGGAAGCAGCAAGGCGCACACAAGCCATGTCACAGGCAAAGCAAGGGCAGTGGTTGGCATGGGAAGGAGTAGAGAAGAGAAAGCTCTCCTGGAAAGACCTTTGGGAGATGGAGGCATTCAGGGCAAGCTTTATCATCAGGGCTGCATACGATGTCTTACCTTCCCCTGCAAACCTAAGCCAATGGTATGGCGATGACCCCACATGTTCCTTGTGCCCAAGCCCAGCAACACTAAAACATATTTTAGTGGGCTGCAAGACTAGCCTCACCCAAGGTCGCTACACCTGGCGACACAACCAGGTACTAAGATGTCTTGCTGCAGTGCTGGAATGCCAGCGGGTGAGCACAAATGCACTTCCTCCCCCGCCATCCCACCGGCAGCCAACACTCTTTGTCTGGCAGGGTCAAGCCAGCTTCACCATCACCAGTAGGGCGGACATTGGGCAGCTGGGTAGAGCACAGGACTGGAAAATGCTGGCAGACCTGGACAAAAAGCTGTGCTTTCCACCGGAAATTGCATCCACCAACCTGCGTCCAGACCTTGTTTTGTGGTCTTCCTCACTCAAGCTCGTGTACATCATTGAGCTCACGGTACCATGGGAGGGGGCGGTAGAGGAAGCCTATGAGCGGAAGAAGCTGAGATACGCCGATCTTGCAGCAGATGCCAAGCAACAAGCCTGGAATGTGAAGGTACGCCCGGTGGAAGTAGGCTGCAGGGGATTCATAGCCACCTCAACATATAGGCTACTCAGGGAGATGGGGGTGCGAGGGAAGGCCCACAGGCAGGCAATCAAGAATCTCTCCAAGGCTGCTGAGAAGGGGAGCCAGTGGGTGTGGACCAGGAGGAAGGACCTGACATGGGGCTCCAAGTGTGTGATGGCTGATGGGAGTGAACCTGGGATGCTGGGATTCACTGCTGAACCCTCTGGAGGTGTCGTGGGCCTATCAGCAAAACACCCAAGAAGGAGGGCGCCCACTTGAGAACCCAAAGGATGCCATCACTCATTTGATGGCCACAGTGTCTCGTCGGTGCCTTAAGTATCTATTGGGATAACAACACCTAGTCCTACATAACAGATATATATATATATATATATATATATATATATATATATATATATATATATATATATAAAATGTTATTTATGTATATATGTGTGTATATATACAGTACAGAGTCTACCTGTAATGTGCAATTTTTCCGAGCCTCTCAATAAGGCAATTTTTTCTTTTCTATACTTTTTCACAGTAGATGATTCAAATAGCCCTCTGTATTTAATCCTTCGTTTGTATAATTTTTATTTCAGTTTTATTTGTTATCTGTTTGACTTTTTCTTGCTACTGTAACACGTGAATTTCCCCAATGTGGGATGAATAAAGTGAATCTAATCTAATCTAATCTAATCTAATCTAATCTAATCTAATCTAATCTAATCTAACAGGTCAGTCAATGGTGCGACTACAGTTGAAAAGTTTTTACAAAAACTCCTGTAATAGCCGACCAAGCCTGGAAACGCATCAACTCCTTTTTCATAGCTGGAACGGGAAACTGCACAGCAGCTCTGACTTTAGCATCAACTGGGCGCACCTGCCCCTATCCGACCACCCGGCCAAGATATGTCACCATCGCCCTGGCAAACTCACACTTCGCCAGGTTGACTGTGAGTCGTGCCTCAGCTAAATGGCTGAACAAGGCACAGACGCGCTGGACATGAGCATCCCAAGTGTCACTGAAGATAACCACATTGTCCAGATAAATTGCACAGCCTTCAAGACCTACCACAACCATATTCATCAACCGCTGAAAAGTTGCGGGTGCATTCCGTAATCCAAAACTCATCACAGTGTACTCATACAATTCGGTAGGCGTTATAAACGCAGAAATGTCTCTAGCACAAGCAGACAAAGGAACTTGCCAGTACCCCCTTAGCAAGTCAAACTTGCTCACAAATTTCACTGCACCAACCTGATCTATGCAGTCCTCCATTCGAGGCAACGGAAATGAATCTGACTTAGTGACCTTATTTACTTTTTGATAGTCAGTACAGAATCTAGGAGACTTATCAGATTTATCGACCAACAGACGGTGACACCCAAATCGATGACGATGGAACTGCAATGTGGTTGTCCAGCATATATTTGATCTCAGATGCCATTACTTTCTGTTTGTGTGGTGCACACCTATAGAAACGCTGTTTAATTGGTGTACTGTCCCCATCATCAATATCATGTTCTATCAGGTGTGTGCATGATGGTGCATCACCAAACAGAACTAAATACTCCCTGATCAACTCCATCAGCTCACTACTTTGAACCACAGATAAGTGAGCAAACAAACTCTCCAAATTACACAACGTCTCTGAATTTTTTAGCCTACCACACATCACAGGGTCATCAGGTGCTCGAACATTCACCTCCTCCCTGTTCACCATACAGTATGTGGAGCCTGCAAAGCTGGGGACACAGAACCAACAGTAAGTACTGGACTGGCACCTAAACTCTATGCACTAGACTCGGGCACAACAATAACATCACGTGAATAATAAGGCTTCAACAGGTTAACATGACAGAGCTGAGAAGACTTCCTATGCTTTGGAGTGGAAATGAAGTAATTCTGCTCTGAAACTTGTTGCTCCACAGTGTACAGGCCTGAGAACTTTGCTTGAAATGGTGAACTTACAATTGGAGTGAGAGCCAAAACCTGGTCTCCAGGACTAAACTGGCGACGCTCTGTCTGGTGGTCATACACAGTTTTCATTTTAGACTGAGACACTTCTAGATTTTCATATGCCTTTTCAGCCGCTGTGTACAAATGATAGTGAAAACCATTCACATAATCTATCAAATTCTTGGGTGGATTAGTGTCACCCAAGCCATCCCGCAGGACTGCTAAGGGACCATGCACTGTATGGCCAAAAACAAGGTCATTGGGGCTAAACCTAGTGCTCTCCTGCACAACTTCTTGGACTGACAACATCAACCAAGGTAGGCCTTCCTCCAAATCTCTCCCTATATCTCCATGCAGTGCGTGCGCAACAAGGACTTTAATGTTTGGTGAAAACGCTCCAATGCTCCTTGACTCTGTGCATGATAAGCAGACGCACAGTTATGCTTCACCTTCAATTGCTTCAACACCTGTGCAAACAAGTGCGATGTAAAATTAGAACCTTGGTCACTCTGAATCACATGCAGAATGCCAAAAATGGAAATAAACTGTATCAACGCCTTGACTATTGATCTTGCAGAAATCGAATGCAAAGGATATGCTGCAGGATATCTTGTCGTCTGACACATCACAGTCAGCAGGTAAGAACAACCAGACTTTGAGGTTGGTAAGGGTCCCACACAATCTATAATCAAATGCTCAAATGGTTGACTGATAGCTGGAATGGGACAAAGAGGTGCTGGCTTGATTGACTGACTCGGCTTACCTGTAAGTTGACATGTATGACATGATTTTATGTAATTAGAAACATCATGCTTTAACTTCAGCCAAAAAAAATATCGCAAGACCCGGTCATAAGTTTTCCTCACACCCAAATGATCTGATTTGTCATGTGCAATCTTTAATACTGTGTCACAGAATTTTTCAGGCACAACAATCTGAAACACCGGCTCACCAACAAAATCGCTTTCACAAGGCACCCATTTCCTCACAAGCAAGTCATCCTGGAGAAAATAGCCATGAGCCACATTTCCCAATTAACTCTCAGACAAAACGCTGGTCCACAAACTGGACAAAGACTGATCAAACTGCTGACTTTTACCTCACTCCGCCCGGGGGATGGATGGGGGAAGATCAGGTAATGGAATCACAACTTTCGTCTCCTTTTGCTTTCCACTAAAATAAGAAGCAGCCCTAGCACGCTGTGCACGGGTCACGGTGCAGGCTGGAAACACACCTGGATATTTCCGACCACACTCATCTGGCCTGACAGTTACCATTAGCTTTGAAGTAACCACAGGAGACGGTGGCACACTAGCCCATACCACGCCACCAGCTAGGTCATTTCCCAGAATCATTTCCACCCCATCAATTGGCAATGCTGGATGCATGCCCACTATAACAACACCTTGCACCAGATCACAATCAAGCACCATTTTGTGCTGAGGTACAGGTACCAAACCCATCTCCATACCTTGCATCAGAATAAAATCCCCCGTTTCTGTTGCAGGTGAAAAAGGCAACACTGATTCCAAAATGAACGAATGCTTAGTGCCTGTGTCTCTCAAAAACTTTATAGACACACACTCCTCACTACCCACCAGAGAAACTACAGCCTCAGCAATGAAAGGCTCAAAATCATCACTCTCTGGACCAACACATTCAGGACTTGGTCCCTGAGCACTGGAACAAGACAGGGCTAGAGCTGGAGCAGGTTGATAAGATCTACGTTTATTCCTACTCCGCAGCACAGGACACTGATCTTTCCAGTGACCCATGCCCTGACAATAATGACATAAACCACCTCTGGCACCATCATCTCTTACATGTGAGGCTTTAAATACATGCACGGGACCTGTTACTGAAGACTGGGCACAGTAAGGAGAGCTACCGTGGTTGTTACCTCCATGTCTCTCATAACTAGCCGAACACACCTCACCAAAACCACTCTTGTGCGTTAACACAAAATCATCCGCCAGCTCAGCCGCTGTATGTACAGTGGTTGCTTTCTGTTCACTTACATGAGTCACATTGCGCTGAGGAATTGAATTTTTAAATTGTTCCAAGTCAAGTCAAGTCAAGTTTATTTGTATAGCGCTTTTAACAATAAGCATTGTCGCAAAGCAGCTTTACAGAATTTGAACGACTTAAAACATGAGCTAATTTTATCCCTAATCTATCCCCAATGAGCAAGCCTGTGGCGACGGTGGCAAGGAAAAACTCCCTCAGACGACATGAGGAAGAAACCTTGAGAGGAACCAGACTCAAAAGGGAACCTATCCTCATTTGGGCAACAACAGACAGCCTGACTATAATATTCACAGTTTTAACGTGAGGACAGTTTCGTTGATGTTATAACTCTTCATTGATGGAAACTTGAGTGCAAAACTGTTCATGATAACTGCAGTCCTAAACTTAGCAAGACAACTGTAGTCCTCAGCCATAAAAGCATTACTGTAAGAGTCCAGAGCATCCTCCAGGTATAACCCTCAACTGTCCTCATGGGGCCGTCCTTCACAGGAGTGGTGCGATAAAACTCTGACCAGACACAGGGCACCAGGATGGATCAAGCAGGTCCGAGGGGCAGAAGAGGCCAGCATCTCAATCCCAGGACCAACATGTAACTCAGAGGGACAGATTGTGGGGGGGGGGGAGAGAGAGAGAGAAAGAAAACACATGTTGTTAGGTATGCCCTAAAAATGACAAGTATTAAATCTGTGTGGTAGGCTCGCAGCCCATAAAAACTGTCAACACTCATCGCAGAACACCAGGGGTTGAAATGGCACAGCAAATTCCACATTAGTTTGTTTATCACTTTTCTCCCAATTCCTGAACTTTTGGCAGTAAGCTTCAGGGACCAACTCGTATGCTTTCAAAACAGCAGAGTTTACCTTAGCACAACTCATATACTTACTCACACTCAGCGCCGAATATGCTTCCTGGGCCCTACCAGTAAGGACACACTGAAGCATCAAAGTCCTGTCAGCGTCAAGCCAATTTTTCGTATCTGCCATCCGCTCAAACAAAGTGAAAAAAGTATCAGGATCCCTCTCATTAAACCTGGGCATTAAATGCAAATTAGCCCCAACATCAAACGTAACCTGCCTCGACTCAGAGAATCTTTCCTCTGACACTATGTGAAAGCTTACCATCACGAATTAAACTCAATTTATACTGCTGCAAGTCCTGTCTAATTTTTCCTGTTTGCTGCCGAACCTTTTCTATTTCAATTTGCCATTCCATTTCTACCTTCAACCAAATTCTCTCCTGCTCAAACTGTAACATCAGCAGTTCCTTCTGCTGCGCAAAAGTCAGCCCTGACACAGGTGCAGACACCAACACAGGCATTGGCACAGCTGCCACATCTGACAAAAACTCCTGTCCTCAAAACGCTACTCTCCACTAAAGTAAACAAAACAATAATTTTAACATCAGCCTTGCATTTTATATCTGCCACATTGATATTATAATGCTTGGCTATTTGTAACAACTGTTCTTTAGTACAGCTATTAATGAATCCCACCAAGCCTGCATCAAAAAACTCTGAAAAGGAAGCCATAACAGACCAAACAGGACACACAGTATTACCCCCCAGACTCACACAAATGAGGCAACTTACTCCAAGGAGTATTCCCCCTAACTGCCTAACCCAAAATCTTACTAAACTCACCCCTAGTCTTCATGCAGCTTGTGGTGGATAATTACGCACTAGAAACCAACGGGTCTGAGAAGCCACCTGCAAGCAGGCCACCACGCAGGATCCCATGGACGTGCTCCCGAGACAACCATCCATAGACAGCTGACACTAACCACATTGCCACAACACTACACAAAGAAAAAAACCCTGATGTAACCCAAAAGGGAAATGCCACTACAGTCTAATAGAGAAACTCCAAATACAGCGTATCGGGGCGGCAACACTTACTTTCTCCTTAAATTACACACAACCACCTCTGCCAAAAGAGAAAAGCAGGAAAAAAACCCTCCAAAAACAAATCCAAATGCTTCTACAGATGCTAAACCTTCAAAATCCAGCGTGATCCCCCAAACTTCTGGTAACACGGAGACAAAACGGCGATCACCACCGAACCAAATGTGCACCAGACCCTCATTAGCTGATAAATGCGTAAACATGGACATGTATTGCAAAAATCTATATACATAATGATCCAGCAAATCACCAACCACAAACGGACGAGCCGCCAAGAGCTACTACTTTGTTTGTATTATAAATTCCCGTGACTGATTTATTCTCACTCTGTCTCCTCTCTCCAGCAGATGTCTCATGAAGTGATGTGGTGGCCGCAGTGTTTTCAGTTTATGTATTTGACAACACACATCCATTATATTTTACACACATGCACACCCTACACTACTGATAATACTGATGTCCATATTCTATTTTATAATGTTTGTTCCACTTTTCGTTGTTGTATGTGAAATTAATAAATGTGTTAAACCTTCTAAAATCAGTGCAACTCCGGTCTTGTCATGGCCCAAAGAGCCAGGTTGTGAGCCAGGAGAGAGCACCGTGAGTGTGGCAGTAGTAGGGTGACCAGATTTCCCTAGTCTGAAACCAGGACACTTTTGCACGCGACCATGCTCGCGCACGCACACCTTTTTTTTTTACATAAACGTGACACTCAGAGAGGTGCTCTTATCATTTTGTTGAAGCTCACATTTATCAACATCTCACATGAAATAAAACAAACAGGCATTTTGTTATCTAGTAGCATAGTGGTATACAGATCAGTTAAATCATGGTCAGACAACAGATTTTGTAATGGCTGAGAATAGGCCAGGCTATGTCCATAGACCAAATTTAAACTGATTTATTTCACCTGTTTGTGAGAATACCAAGAAGAATGCATATGCACATGTAGGCTATATCTCTAAAATTGTATGCACTATACATGAACTAAAAAAGTAGACATGTGACCTCAACATAGCCTAGGTCAGAATCAACCTTACTAACCATTCCCCACAACTGAATGAATAAAGCAAGAAGATGTGTACAAAAGTGAACACTTTAATGGAAGGTGCTGTTTAATGGAAGGAAGCTGTTCAACACAGCAATATGGCCAAACTGTCAGAATGGTATGTTAAACAGAAACAAAAAATAGACAAGTGATTTGAGAATATATACCTACGGAAGCCGAGAGAGGCCCTTCATATAATACTTTTTTTTTATTCACCTTGTTATCCCGAGATAACGACATAATTAATTCAGGATCTCGAGAAAACAACACAACTAATTCGAGATCTCGAGAAAACAAAACCGTTATTCCGTGATCTCGAGAAAACAAAACAATTATTTCATGATCTCGAGTAAACAGCTGAGAAATGGTTCATTCAGGTGCGCCAAGAGACTTGTGATATGCTGACTTTGGGGATATTTTTCATTCTGTATAGACGCAACTTTGGTCATTAGAATGTCTGGAATAATCGATCACCTAATAAGGCAATATTTTGATCAGGGGTTGACACAGGGAGAGATTGCATTAAGTCTTTTAATAAGGGATAATTTCAAAATTAGTCCGCGGCACCTCCGCAGAAGACTGGCCTGGCTTCGTCTCTACCGACGGAGATACAGTGATCCAGCTGAGATCATGAAATAACGGTTTTGTTTTCTCGAGATCTCAAATTAGTTGTGTTGTTTTCTCGAGATCCTGAATTAATTATGTCGTTATCTCGGGATAACAAGGTGAATAAAAAAAAGATTATATGAAGGGCCTCTCTCGGCTTCCGTAAATATACACTCAAACAAAACAGCAGTAAAGGAGGAGAGGGGCGACAGCCCGAGGAAAGCCCCCACAGGAGCGCACAGCATTTGCAGCATAGGCTACCCAACTCAGTACAAGAACAAAGCACTTACAGTGTGTGCAGTGGGCTTCGTGCGCATTGTTCTGCACCTCTCGGAGGAAGGGATAGGTGCCCTGTAAATCTTTGGAAAAGGTACATTTTCTTTTCGGCATAATTGCTGCGGCATTACTGCTGCTAGCTGCTAGACAAAGAACATTTGCGCCAGTTAATGTTTATTTTATTGTTGCATGGCAACACATTCTGTTGTCTGGAATAATGTGGCTAAATAAGCACCCAAGCCACAGGGCCAGGGGGCAGTAACCAGGGAAGTTTGCGATTCCTGTCAATTCATCAAAATAGTAAATGCAGACATTTCTCCGCTAATGATTCCCACGCTGCTCAGTCGCAAACATCGCGAGTGGCGAAAACCGGGACATATCCGTGTCCCGACAGACTTTTGTCGGGACTCGGGACACACAACCCCAAATCGGGACTGTCGGGACGTCTGGTCACCCTAGGCAGTAGGGAAGGCGTCTCTGTTTCTGTTTAATCTGAATGATCCTGGATGAGCACCCATTTGTCACAACCTGGCTCTTTGGGCCATGACAAGACCGGAGTTGCACCAATTTTAGAAGGTTTAACATGTTTATTAATTTCACATACAACAACGAAAAGTGGAACAAACATTACAAAATAGAATATGGACATCAGTATTATCAGTAGTGTAGGGTGTGCATGTGTGTAAAATATAATGGATGTGTGTTGTCAAATACATGAACTGAAAACACTGTGGCAGCCACATCACCTCATGGGATGTCTGCTGGAGAGAGGAGAGAGAGTGAGAATAAATCAATCATGGGTATTTATAATCTTAGGACACTGGGCCCAGGTGCCCCTGATCACCAAACCCAGCCCACAAACCAAAGTTTCATCAGGAAACTGCTGCCTCAACAGCAGGGGTCGCCACATGTGACTGTGGGAAGCCATGGCCTAATGGTTAGAGAAGCAGCTTTTAATTTTCACCAGTTTGATTCCTTGGACCAACAGGAATGGCTGAAATGCCTTTGAGCAAGACACTTGCTCAAGCACCTAACTGCTCCCCAGGCTGCTCTGGATAAGAGCATCTGCTCAATGCCAGTTATGTAATATGTGTGAATGGTTGTTTTCCAAGCCCAGAAATGGGAGGGCTGCAGGAGGAAGGGCATTCAGTGTAAGACTCTGCTCCAGGGTTTGTGCAAGTTCAGAGCCATGTTTAGTTTGTGGCTTTATTGTTAATAGTTTCTTTTAATTAGACTTTTGGATTTGTCCTCTGGTTTCTTGTACAGGGTTTCAGTGTGATTTAACTCTTTCCTGTTTTCCAGATATGTTATTTGCATTGTGTTTACTGGCAGTGTGACACAATGACAGCATATGATCTTGTATCTGATTTTTTGCTCTCAATTGGCATATTTGTATCAGTATTTTAATTTAAACTGAAAGGGTTTGCATTTTTGTCGAGCTGTCTAAAAAACAAACAAAAAAAAACTTGTATAGTGCACCTCCTATATGTATCTGTTTAGAACACATTTCTGTTCACTCTGAGTAATGTACTCACCCCCTTTCCAGAAAAGAAAAGCCTTTTATTTTTGTCACATGTACACTCACATGCACAGCACACATGCAAGGAGCAGTGGACACATGCATGCACCCACAAGTAAGCAATAAGCACATGTACATAACCAGAGCACTGGGCATCTATGTCACAGCTCCCAGGGAGCAGTTGAGGATTAGATGCCTTGCTCAAGGGCACTTCATCAGAGAGAAGGAGAAAGTGCTGTTCATTCACTCAACTATCCTCACATTTTTCCTGTCAGTCTCAGGAATCAAACCCTTTGGGCCCAAGACTGCTTTTCTAATATTCAGGCTATGGTTGCCCCCATGAAAAGTTGATAAGTTGCACTTACAGTAAATATATATATATAGTAAATATATATATATATATATATATATATATATAATCTCATCTCATTATCTCTAGCCGCTTTATCCTGTTCTACAGGCTCACAGGCAAGCTGGAGCCTATCCCAGCTGACTATGGGAGAAAGGCAGGGTACACCCTGGACAAGTCACCAGGTCATCACAGAGCTAACACATAGACACAGACAACCATTCACACTCACATTCACACCTATGGTCAATTTAGAGTCACCAGTTAACCTAAACTGCATGTCTTTGGACTGTGGGGGAAACCGGAGCACCCGGAGGAAACCCACGCGGACACGGGGAGAACATGCAAACTCCGCACAGAAAGGCCCTCGCCGGCCATGGGGCTCGAACCCGGACCTTCTTGCTGTGAGGTGACAGCACTAACCACTACACCACCGTGCTGCCCCACTTGAAAAATGTGACAAATAATATCTTGAAACTTGGTATATAGTTGGTATACGGCGGGGGGATATAGATGATTCTGTCTTCTTGTTCCAGCTTAGTTTGGGTCCTTTAGGCTTTTTTTTTGGTATAATTCTTTGTCTAAATATTTTAAATAATAAAGTGTTGCTCTTAACTGGTGATTGCTTCTACAGCTGCTTCCAGCCAACTTTATTTATCCATCCATCCATTATCTGTCGCCGCTTATCCTGTTCTACAGGGTCACAGGCAAGCTGACTATAGGCAAGAGGTGGGGTACACCCTGGACAAGTCGCCAGGTCATCACAGGGCTGAAACATAGACACAGACAACCATTCACACTCACATTCACACCTACGGTCAATTTAGAGTCACCAGTTAACCTAACCTGCATGTCTTTGGACTGTGGGGGAAACCGGAGCACCCGGAGGAAACCCACGCGGATATGGGGAGAGCATGCAAACTCCACACAGAAAGGCCCTCGTCGGTCGCTGGGCTCGAACCCAGGACCTTCTTGCTGTGAGGCAACAGTGCTAACCACTACACCACCATGCCACCCCCCAACTTTATTGATTTATTTATTCTTTATTTAGTGATTGACCTATTCAGTAAATTCTTGGTTGAGTGTAAATCACATCTCTGTCTTCTTTCAGCCTGCATTGTATACCTTAGGTGGTAAGATTGAGCTACCAGTAGTTAAAGAATATACATGTATTATAACACTTGACTACATATAGTATTTGTTACTCATTCTTCAATGCAGTATGTTGTGTTTAGACTGTAAGGAAGTGAAGATAATTTGTTTCATTTCTCACACAGTTGATATTTCTGGTTTCAGGTGTATTGTATACTGTGTATTTTTTATTCATTTTAACAAAGCATGAACTTCTCTGTCCTGAAGAATTTTCCATGTTGGAAAACTTAAAGTTATAGTTTTACCTCTTTTTGATTTTTCTTTTGGATTATGTTGCATCTCACCAGCCATAAATGACAAATATTTTTAAAACATGTCTCTTTCAAGATTATTTTGAACATTCCGGAATAACAAGGAATTCTAGTAATTAAACAGCATTTTTTTACTCCTTCGAACAAACCTATGGTGAAAAGGGGGAAAAATTATGACATACCTCTCCCTGTAATCTTGACAAGATCACTGAACTCTGTGTTGTAGTATTCGTAGAACACTGTGTAGTAATAGTAGTAGTTTCTCCTGCGTGCACGGCACTGGTATGCTGTTTCTCCTGCATTACTGACTGTTATGTTAAGTTTGTTTGCTTGTTCACTGTTCAGAAGCTGTAACTGCTGTTTATTTTTGTACCATTGAAACTCCCACCCAGTCGACTGCTGCAGCTCACAACTCAGAGTGATGGTGTCTCCAGGGTAGACAGAGCGCTGAGGATTCACTCTCACAGTTGGCTTGGGTTTTTCTGTTGGTATGAAATGATGGCTTTGTCAGAGCTGCTTTTCACTTTTCAACATAAGCAGTAGATTCACTGTGCTTTAACATACACTTGTGTCTAAAGCAAACATTTATATTTAACATTTGTTACAAGATGATACAATTTTACGTTTTCTTATGTAATGGGTTGTCTTTGTCAGTTGATTGCTGCATGTATAGTGTAGGAAGAATGGTACATCTACACAGGACTTGCTCTCACTCCAGTTTTTGGTTTATTCTGGTACAAAATCAGCAACATGCAAACATCAGTGTTGTGCAATTGCATATGCATTCAAATCTCTCCAGCAAGGAAGCATTTTTCTTTTTCTTTTTTCTTAGCAAAAGACAAATAAAAATATACACTTTATAATGTGTAAATTATCCTATACAGTCTAGTATGTGATTGTATAGTGTTTTTTACATTTATTGCAAATCTCATCTCATCTCATCTCATTATCTCTAGCCGCTTTATCCTTCTACAGGGTCGCAGGCAAGCTGGAGCCTATCCCAGCTGACTACGGGCGAAAGGCGGGGTACACCCTGGACAAGTCGCCAGGTCATCACAGGGCTGACACATAGACACAGACAACCATTCACACTCACATTCACACCTACGGTCAATTTAGAGTCACCAGTTAACCTAACCTGCATGTCTTTGGACTGTGGGGGAAACCGGAGCACCCGGAGGAAACCCACGCGGACACGGGGAGAACATGCAAACTCCACACAGAAAGGCCCTCGCCGGCCCCGGGGCTCGAACCCAGGACCTTCTTGCTGTGAGGCGACAGCGCTAACCACTACACCACCGTGCCGCCTATTGCAAATACTCAAACATTCTAAAATAACATTCTATCATAACATTCCATTCATAGACAGCAAGATATTCTTTGATAGCATTCCATTCATAGACGGCAAATTAAACACCATTTTATGTCCAACGCAATTTACAATATTTCCAGGATACAAAGCCCTACATCAACATTGCTTTAATTACATTGAGAATAGATAAATTCAATCTACATTCATTCTGTTGACAATTGTACACTCGCAGTGGGCTACTATAGGACACGAAATGCAGTTAACCCGCGCAGACAGAACGTCTCCATTTCACAAAGAACGTGCTAAAATACATAACGTTAACTCCGGTAGGAGGTTTTCATGCAACAATACAAAGCCCATGTGAAACGTAGCCTACTTGGTACAAAATCAGCAACACGCAAACATCAGTGTTGCGCAACTGCATATGCATTCAAATCTCTACAATGAGAGTAAAAAAAAAAATTACTGTCTAAAATTATTACTGAAAAATGATATGACCACGAGCAAGCCAAGCAATAATATGGCTAGTTGACTACACTGTAAAAAATATAAATGACAGTTGTTGTTCAAGCTCACAATTTTATTGTAAACTGACTCAGAAAAACAATTTTGACATCTAACAAACAAACTCACGTTTGTACAACTCATTTTTCTTAGAAAATAACTAACAAAGATACTTGATTAAGCAAAACAAGTTTTTCTTAGTTTCCCTCAAATTTCTAAAGACTGTCCTACTCTCTAACAAGAAGTTTTAAGTTTTCTTACTTTATGTTCATTGACACGCCTACTACGGGGTTTCCTTCCTTTCTCCACAAGCCCAACGAGCTTCATTCTCAGACCATACTCTCATACACACTGTTCTTGAGCAGCTCAGTTCATTGGGCCCAATTCTAATGTGAGTAAAGACCGGTTCTTAAGAAGATCAGTTCTCAAGAAGCCCTGTTCATAGGGCACGAGTCTGTGAATTCACAATTGTAATGTGAAATTTTCAAAATGGTGAATAAAAGGGTTTTTTTTTAACTACACTTTGTGTTGTGTTGAATGATGGGGTGTGGTGAAAATTGTTAGAACTCAAAAAACAAAATTGGTAGAAGTTAGATTTTACATATGAAACTGAAAGTCTTTGTTGATCAAACTTAGTATAATGAGTTTGTATTATTAAAAACAAAAGGTTGGCAGAATTCACAAATCTGTGTTGTGTCAACCTTTGGCTTATTTAGGTAAAGAGAACTCAAAAAAACAAATGCATCACGTTGCCTAGATAATTTCAGTTCTGTCAACCATTTTTTTTTTTACAGTGTAGCAATAGTTTGTTCAACATGTGGTAAGAAATACTACTTTAAAATAAAGTTACTATTTTTACATGTAACCATCTGTAACTTTGTAATTACATAATAGTAATACTCCTAATCAAAATACACCTCATAGACTATGGCATGCACAACCATAGAAGGTTAAAAGTACAAATATAGGTTACAGCATTATTACAATGTACCTACCTCCAGTAAGGAAGCATTTTTCTTTGCTGGGGTAAGTACGGTTTGCCAAGAGGAACACAAGCTATGCAGTTGCAGTAGTAATCCATCAGGTGCCTTCAGAACTATATGCATATGTAAGAAGCACATCTATTTTGCAGAAATTCATCAGAGGTTATTTCTAACTCTGTTACACCCACCCCCACTGAATTTCGCCCAAAATTACAGAAGTGCAAGGCATTATGTTCACCTCAACTCAAAAGAAACCAAACACGACATGGTTACATACACTCAAAAAAAAAAAAAAAACATTGGATTTACTTAACCGAGTTATGGCAACCAGTCCCACAAAACTGTGTTAATTTAGATGTATTGAATACAGTTATGTTGAGTTATTCAAAACATAACTGTATTCAATACATCTAAATTAACACAGTTTCGTGGGACCGGTTGCCATAACTTGGTTAAGTAAATCCAATGTTTTATTTTTTTGAGTGTATACACTCCAACTTGAAAAGTATCCCCAAATGGATGAAGTGGAAGGAGAGTGGCACCAAACTCACTACCAGCTTCTGGAAGTAAGATGCAGTCTACACCCCACATAAACCATATCCAACACATAGAAACAAGTCCCTATACCTGGACTCTGACTCACTTATGGTGAAGCTATGACATATGAAAACTATCCAAAAATACTGAAAAACACTGAAGCTACAATGAAACCAAGTTGCACTCAAAAACTATAGTCTCAATGGAAAATTTTAAACATTGACTGAGAACATTTGTCAACAAGTTGACCGGCATCACTAATGATACTCTGTTTGGACATCTGACATAGTAGATGGTTAACTGGTTTCACTATCTACAGCGATGTCCAATGCTGTAGTATGCTCTGGCCCCATCCCAATGCGGCGTGGCGATGTAGCTTACAGCAGGTTATGGTCGCTGAACTGCTGGCTGTCCAGGTGGTGCTCTGAAAACAGTGTGGGCTTTATAGATAATTGGGCTAATTTTGAGGGCACTGCTGGCCTGTTAGGGCAGGACGGTATCCATCCCACTCGGGAAGGTGCTGCTCTCATTTCCTGCAGCATAGGTCATAGTCTCAGAACAGGCCTACACTGTAAAAAATGACTGTGAAATTTACAGTAAAACTATGTGAAATGCATACAGAACAGCACTGTAAACCCCGAAACATATATTAGTTGTTCAAATCACTGTTAAATTTTGTAAACCAGTAAAGTTTACACTGGGGTGCTGTAGTTTTTACAGGGATTTTCTGGTCACCACAGCTGCCAGGGTTTTCCTGTTAAAATGATAGATTTTTTTTTTACAGTGTAGTTAATTTCTGACAATCCAGAGCCAAGGCCAGGGAGCAGACGAACAGGCTAAACCAACTGTCTGCTAGCTGCACAGAGTCATCACTCAGGGTCCACTACATTGAGACTGTGTCTGTTCCCCGAGCTCAACAAAAAGGTAGAAATTTTCAGAGAGTTTGGTCCAGTAACCTAATCAATATAAAATTAGATCATACTGACTGTACAGCTGCTGCCAGCACCTTTGATCTAAAGGTGGGGCTATTAAATATTAGATCTCTTACATCTAAAGTGCTAATGGTTAATGAACTCATTACTGATCAGGAGTTTAATGCACTTTGTTTAACTGAAACATGGATTAAGCCAAATGAATATATAGCATTAAATTAACCGAGTCCTCCTGGATACAGTTATATACACCAGCCTCGTCTAACTGGCAGAGGAGGAGGCGTTGCGGTTATTTATAACGATTATCGAGGTGTAACACAAAAACCTGGTTATAAATTTAATACATTTAAAGTTCTTCATACTCATATAATGTATGTAGCCTCGAAAAATAAGTCTACCCAGTTAATTCCATTGCTTATTATTTACAGGCCCCCAGGGCGATATTCTGAGTTTCTTTCTGAATTTGCAGATTTTATCTCAGATCTGGTTATTTCCTTAGACAAAGCTTTAGTTGTCAGAGATTTTAATATTCACTTCAATAACCCAGAAGACCCTTTAAAAACAGCGTTTGTGTCCATCTTAGATTCAGTAGGGATTAAGCAGAATGTCATAGGACCGACCCATAATGGTGGTCACACCCTCGATCTAATACTAACATTCAGATTAAACGTAGACAATATAGTCATACTTCCACAGTCTGAAGTTATCTCAGATCATTACCTCATCTCATTCAAACTATATCTGAGTAATAATATATGCACCTCACCATGCTACTGTATTAAACGTACTTTCACGTCAACTACTGCACAGAGCTTTATAAATGATCTCCCAGAGTTGTCAACTTTGATTGGGTCACTGTCAGCCCCTGCAGAAATTGATCAGGCAACTGAATGCTTACAGTCAACATTCCGCCATACTTTAGATAATGTAGCTCCTCTAAAAAGGAAAATGATCAGAGACAAAAATATATATGGTATAATGATGACACTCGCACATTAAAACAGACCACTCGAAAATTGGAACGTAAATGGCATCAAACAAAATTGGTAGTGTCCAAATTAGCTTGGAAGGAGAGCTTCCTGAAGTATAGAAAAGCTCTTAGTGCTGCGAGATCAACATATTTCTCCTCCCTAATAGAAGATAACAAAAATACAGTGGTGCTTGAAAGTTTGTGAACCCTTTAGAATTTTCTGTATTTCTGCATAAATATGACCTAAAACATCATCAGATTTTCACACAAGTTCTAAAAGTAGATAAAGAGAACCCAGTTAAACAAATGAGACAAAAATATTATACTTGGTCATTTATTTATTGAGGAAAATGATCCAATATTACATATCTGTGAGTGGCAAAAGTATGTGAACCTTTGCTTTCAGTATCTGGTGTGACCCCCTTGTGCAGTAATAACTGCAACTCAATGTTTCCGGTAACTGGTGATCAGTCCTGCACACGGGCTTGGAGGAATTTTAGCCCATTCCTCCGTACAGAACAGCTTCAAATCTGGGATGTTGTTGGGTTTCCTCACATGAACTGCTCGCTTCAGGTCCTTCCACAACATTTTGATTGGATTAAGGTCAGGACTTTGACTTGGCCATTCCAAAACATTTAACTTTATTCTTCTTTAACCATTGTTTGGTAAAACGACTTGTGTGCTTTGGGTCGTTGTCTTGCTGCATGACCCACCTTCTCTTGAGATTCAGTTCATGGACGGATGTCCTGACATTTTCCTTTAGAATTCGCTAATATAATTCAGAATTCATTGTTCCATCAATGATGGCAAGCTGTCCTGGCCCAGATGCAGCAAAACAGGCAAAAACCATGATACTACCACCAGCATGTTTCACAAATGAGATAAGGTTCTTATGCTGTAATGCAGTGTTTTCGTTTCTCCAAGCATAACGCTTCTCATTTAAACCAAAAAGTTCTATTTTGGTCTCATCCGTCCACAAAACATTTTTCCAATAGCCTTCTGGCTTGTCCACATGATCTTTAGCAAACTGCAGACGAGCAGCAATGTTCTTTTTGGAGAGCAGTGGCTTTCTCCTTGCAACCCTGCCCTGCACACCATTGTTGTTCAGTGTTCTCCTGATGGTGGACTCATGAACACATTAGCCAATGTGAGAGAGGCCTTCAGTTGCTTAGAAGTTACCCTGGGGTCCTTTGTGACCTCACTGACTATTACATGCCTTGCTCTTGGCGTGATCTTTGTTGGTCGACCACTCCTGTGGAGGGTAACAATGGTCTGAATTTCCTCCATTTGTACACAGTCTGTCTGACTGTGGATTGGTGGAGTCCAAACTCTTTAGTGATGGTTTTGTAACCTTTTCCAGCCTGATGAGCATCAACAATGCTTTTTCTGAGGTCCTCAGAAATCTCCTTTGTTTGTGCCATGATATACTTCCACAAACATATGCTGTGAAGATCAGACTTTGATAGATCCCTGTTCTTTAAATAAAACAGGGTGCCTACTCGCACCTGATTGTCGTCCCACTGATTGAAAACACCTGACTCTAATTTCACCTTCAAATTAACTGCTAATCCTAGAGGTTCACATACTTTTGCCACTCACAGAAATGCAATATTGGGTCATTTTCCTCAATAAATAAATGACCAAGTATAATATTTTTGTCTCATTTGTTTAACTAGGTTCTCTTTATCTACTTTTAGGACTTATGTGAAAATCTGATAATGTTTTAGGTCATATTTATGTAGAAATATAGAAAATTCTAAAGGATTCACAAACTTTCAAGCACCACTGTAATCCTAGATTCCTATTTAATACTGTAGCAAAATTAACCAGGAATAAGTCCACTATAGACACATGCACACCTGCAGTATGTAGTAGCAACGACTTCATGAATTTTTTTAATGACAAAATTGAGAATATCCGACAAAAAATTCAAACTACTAATTTAAGGTCAGACAATGAAAGTGACCTTGTAGTTAACTATATAACTGTATCACACCATCAGTTAGAATGTTTTACTCCCCTTAAAGAAACTGAATTACTTTCATTAGTCTCTACATCAAAAGCCTCAATTTGCGTACTAGATCCCTTACCTACACATCTATTCAAACAGATAATACCTGGAGTAACTGAACCGCTTCTAAAAATAATAAATTCTTCTTTTATGATTGGCTATGTACTCAAATCCTTTAAACTAGCAGTTATCAAACCCCTGATTAAAAAACCTGACCTTGATCCCTGTCAGCTGTCCAATTATCGGCCAATATCAAACCTCCCCTTTATTTCCAAGATCCTTGAAAAAGCTGTGGCACAACAGTTATGCTCATATTTACATAGGAATAGAGCTGGGAATCGATTCAAATTTCAAGAATCGATCCGATTACGATTCTGAAGATTAAGAATCGATTCTTTTCGATTTTTTTTGGATTAAGAATCGATTCTTTTCGATTCTTTAAAATTCTATCCGATCCAATTCAGGTTAGTGTTCTCATCTCATCTCATTATCTCTAGCCGCTTTATCCTTCTACAGGGTCGCTGGCAAGCTGGAGCCTATCCCAGCTGACTACGGGCGAAAGGCAGGGTACACCCTGGACAAGTCGCCAGGTCATCACAGGGCTGACACATAGACACAGACAACCATTCACACCTACGGTCAATTTAGAGCCACCAGTTAACCTAACCTGCATGTCTTTGGACTGTGGGGGAAACCGGAGCACCCAGAGGAAACCCACGCAGACACGGGGAGAACATGCAAACTCCACACAGAAAGGCCCTTGCCGGCCCCGGGGCTCGAACCCAGGACCTTCTTGCTGTGAGGCGACAGCGCTATACACTACACCACCGTGCCGCCGGTTAGTGTTCTTTTAAAAAAAAATCTTTAATTTCATGACTATGTCGCAGTGGCGTGCAGCCAGGTTTTTTTTTTTTTTTTCAGGGAAGCCAGAAATAAAGAACTGTCTATTTATTTTCTATTTTTGTTAACTACTTTTAACTTTTAAAACATTCAGGGGATGAACGAATGCATTGTGACTTCAAACAATATTGTTGCCAACCTACATACTCAGAATGGACGAGGAACGCAAAAATTTTAACAGCAAATCATAAGTATTTGTATTTACTGATGGCTGTAAGACTGGTTAAAATGGTAAGGGTCAATCCACCTCCAGTTGGGACACCAACCAATGCATTATTTGACAATAAGAATTCACCCAAAAGCTGTTGCAACCAAATGCATTATTTTTATTAATCAATATAAAAAAGACCTCTCAATCAATGTAACATGAAATATAAGAAACTGTAAATAAGAACATAAATAACCTGTAAATACAAAAGAACATAACATAAATAAGAATATAAGAGCCTGTAAACAAAGTATAACACTTTCACTTGTCTCACCATAGACTCACCATAGCATAATGTGGTTCCACGACATTCATAAGCCGCCTGAAGCCCTCATTTTCAACGACGGAGTACGGCCGCATGTCTTTACAGACAAATTCCACAATCGCCATGGTTATGCTATGAGATCGTGCTGAATTGGCTGGCAGTGTTAAACTTTCTTTCAGCTTCATTTGCTGTCCTGTTTGTCCTGTGGACGGCTTGATCCCCGGGTGATGTCGTTGCAAGTGCTTGTTCAAGTTCATCATATTTCCAAAATACTTCACTTCGATTTGACACAACTTGCAAACGACATTGGTTTTGTCGAGCGCATCTGTGTCTTTTTCTTTTCAGAACCCGAAATATCTCCAGACTGAAGCCTTGAGAAACGGTGGTGTTTTCAGAAAGTTTTCGCTAACTCTATCACTACTCTCCGACGCCATGTTTGTTTGAGGTCATACACTGCGGGGTCACACACCAAGTGCGCCTGCGAGAATTCGATGACGTGACGGGGGTCACTGGGGGAAATGTTCATGGTGGAAAAAATGTACTAAAAATAAAAATTAAAATAAAAAAATCGATCTTTGAAGGTACGAATCGATCCTAAGTAATTAATATGCGAATCGATCCAGAATCGGAAAATCGATTTTTTGAACACAGGCCTACATAGGAATAACATCCATGAAATGTATCAGTCAGGATTTAGACCTCGTCATAGCACAGAGACAGCACTGGTTAAAGTAGTAAACGACCTACTGTTGGCGTCTGATCAGGGCTGTGTCTCGCTACTTGTGTTGCTTGACCTTAGTGCAGCATTTGATACCATTGATCATTCCATTCTTCTGGATAGACTAGAAAATGTTGTGGGAGTTAAGGGAATGGCCCTCTCCTGGCTCAGGTCTTATCTAACTGATCGTTATCAGTATGTTGATATAAATGGTGATATTTCTAGATGTACCGAGGTAAAGTTTGGTGTTCCACAAGGTTCTGTTTTGGGTCCACTGCTTTTTTCTCTATATCTGTTACCTCTGGGTGATATTATTCGTAAACATTGTATTAGTTTCCACTGTTATGCTGATGACACACAGTTGTATGTCTCTGCAAAACCTGATGAGAGACACCAGCTTAATAGAATTGAGGAATGTGTTAAGGACATTAGACACTGGATGCTTATTAATTTCCTTCTGCTTAACTCTGACAAGACTGAAGTACTTGTGCTAGGACCACATACAGCTAAAAGTAAGTTTTCTGATAACACAGTGACTCTGGATGGCCTTTCTGTTTCTTCACGTGCAGCAGTAAAAGACCTCGGAGTGATTATTGACCCCAGTCTTTCATTCGAAACTCACATTGATAACATCACCTGGATAGATTTCTTTCATCTCAGAAATATTGCAAAGATAAGAAATTTAATGTCATTGCATGACGCAGAAAAACTAGTCCATGCTTTCGTTACCTCCAGGTTGGATTATTGTAATGCCTTACTGTCTGGATGTTCCAATAAGTGCATAAATAAGCTCCAGTTAGTTCAGAATGCAGCATCAAGAGCCCTTACTAGAACTAGAAAATATGACCACATCACGCCTGTCTTATCTACACTGCATTGGCTCCCGATCAAATTTCGTATTGATTATAAAATACTACTATTGACCTTTAAAGCACTAAATGGTCTTGCACCACAGTACCTGAGTGAACTTCTGCTCCTCTATGACCCACCACACCTACTTAGATCAAAAGGTGCAGGCTATCTGCTGGTACCTCATATAGTGAAGGCTACATCAGGGGGCAGAGCCTTTTCTTACAAAGCCCCACAGTTATGGAACAGCCTTCCAAGTAATGTTCAGGAATCAGACACAGTCTTAGCATTTAAGTCTAGGCTGAAAACATATCTGTTTAGTCAAGCCTTTTTTTAATGGTGTTTATGAGGTAAAGGTGTAGATCTAGAGGGTCCTCAGACATAGAGTGTTTTGGTAAACTGGGCTGTATGGATGCTGTCAGTCCCCACTCGCTTGCTCACTCGAGTTTGTTGACGGTGTAGTGGCTGGCTGCTTTATGTCTCGGGGCTCCCTCATGCCTGTGTTACCTTCTGGCTCTCTCCTTTTAGTTATGCTGTCATAGTTAGTTGCCGGAGTCCCTGCTTGTACTCGGTGCAATATGTATACTGCTTCTACTTATTCAGGTGACATTGGGCATACCTAACAACCTGCGTTTTCTTTCCCTCCCCCCCACCCCAAATCTATCCCTCTGAGTTACATGGAGTCAACAGAAAATCTTCTGGTGGAGAGGGTGGAGACCTCGACTGGCTATCGTAGTCTGCAGGGAATCAGCCGTCAGACTTTCTGTTGCATGTCCCAGACCTGGTGAAATGTAACTGAATTGTCTTGGCCAGCCCTAAGGGTCCCATCTGCATCTCATCATTGCTGAGGAGTGTGCTCCCATCACCCAATCAAGCATCCAGCCAGAGCAGGTCATGATATTTTTTAACCATATTAACATGCCATTGTTGTGTGTTATGCCTGATGTCAAGACTCTCGTCTCTGCGAGCCTACCACACAGATTTAATACTTGTCATTTTTAGGGCATACCTAACAATATGTGTTTTCTTTCTCTCTCTCTCCCCCCCCCAATCTGTCCCTCTGAGTTACATGTTGGTCCTGGGATTGAGATGCTGGCCTCTTCTGCCCCTTGGACCTGCTTGACCCATCCTGGTGCCCTGTGTCTGGTCGGAGTTTTATCGCATCGCTCCTGTGAAGGATGGCCCCATGAGGACAGTTGAGGGTTATACCTGGAGGATGCTCTGGACTCTTACAGTAATGCTTTTATGGCTGAGGACTAAAGTTGACTTGCTAACTTTAGGACTGCAGTTATCTCATGAACAGTTTTGCACTCAAGTTTCCATCAATGAAGAATTATAACATCAACGAAACTGTCCTCATGTTAAAACTGTTAATATTATAGTCATGCTGTCTGTTGTTGCCCAAATGAGGCTGGGTTCCCTTTTGAGTCTGGTTCCTCTCGAGGTTTCTTCCTCATGTCGTCTGAGGGAGTTTTTCTTTGCCACCGTCGCCACAGGCTTGCTCATTGGGGATAGATTCGGGATAAAATTAGCTCATGTTTTAAGTCGTTCAAATTCTGTAAAGCTGCTTTGCGACAATGTTTGTTAAAAGCGCTATACAAATAAACTTGACTTGACTTGACTATCTGTCCAACATGAGTCTTAACTCTGTGTATGGTGCTGGAATCTGAGTCAGTCAGTGGAGAGTGGTCTCATACTGTGTGCATCGACTGAGTGAACTGTAGTGTGTGTGTGTGTGTGTGTGTGTGTGTGCGCACTCTGAGTGTCAACTGAAGAAGCATGTGTGGAGCTGTGTTCAGAGCTCAACTCTGTCTGTGTCTGTGGGTGTAAACTGCCTGTATGCCAAGACTCAATGCCCATACTCAGGACATCTTCAGGTGAGCCATCCACTGAATGGCTACCTGCATTCATAGTTGTCAGGCTGTCTATCCATTCCTGAGTTCCGCTCCCAGCACCTTCTTCGCCCACATCAGACATCAATCCATCCATGTCAGACACATCACTCAACTCATTCTCGCAGGAGGACACAAAGGTGTGGTTGGAGACAGTGTCCACATCTACAGGCAAGAAGTTAACAAGCATCAACAGGTTGTGGTGCACAACCCTTTCCTGACCTGTTTCAGGATTTCGGAGCCGAGAAGTGTGGGTGGAAGCATTAACACTCATGACAGATTAGATTAGATTAGATACTGTGGACTCCCACCAGTCAGCTGTCTTTCATTTCCCTCTCTCACATTTGTTAGACACCAGAACTCGGTCACCCACAGTGATCAACTTTCCCTTCGCACAGCAGTTATAGAGCTCTGCCTGACAATTCTGCTCCTTGTTGACATGCCTCTGAGCAATAGCCATGGCCTCTTGAAGGTCCTTTGTTAGGAACACCATATAGTGGTCATAACTACTGATCTCTGGATCTTTCAGGACGTTCTTGAAAAGGATATCAACAGGCAGACATGGGACTCTACCATACATAAGGTAAAGGGGGGGGGGGGGTAGCCTGTGGTTTCATCATCATCATCAGGAATCCCTTGATACAAGTAGGATTGTCCACAGAGTTAGTAGGACTGGGTTACTTATGCACCCTACGGTGGCTCATGAGGCCAATATGGGAGGCACAAGGTTGCTGGCACACTGGACAGATGAATAAGGAAGTGGTTGGAGGAGTTGCCCTTTCACGCTCCTTACGATATTGGTGCTTCTCCTCTTGCCTGCGTCGTCTGGCAAGTTCAAAGGAGGTAACACCCTCATGGGTCACTCTTCTCCATCACGGGCAATCCGAGGCAAGCTCTTCCCAGTTGTCTACATTGATGTTACAGGCTTTCAGAGAGGCCTTAAGATTGTCTTTAAAACGCTTCCTCTGCCCTCCTATCGATCTTGCTCCAGAGCTGAGCTCACCATAAAGAATTTGCTTTGGGAGGCGCATGTCATCCATTCTGACGAAATGCCCTGTCCAGCGGAGTTGGTTTTGAACTACCATGACCTCTATGCCTCTGCAGTCGGCTTCCACTAGTACACTATTATTCGTTCAGTGTTCCATCCAGCTAATGCCTAGGATGTGGCGTAGACAGTGCTGATGGTACTTTTCAAGGGTTTTTAAGTGGTGCCTGTAGGTGGTCCAGGTTTCCGAGCCAAAGAGGAGGGATGGTAGTACCACGGCTTAGTAGATCTTCATCTTGGTTTTGGATTGTATGCCTCTCTCCTCAAATACCCTCTCGCGCATTCGTCCAAAGGCATAACTGGCAGCATGAAGGTGATGCTGGATCTCATCATCGATATTTGCTTTGACAGAAAGGAAACTGCCCAGATATGGAAAAGATTCAACATTTCCCAAGACAGACTTATTGATCCTAAAGGAAGGGTGGGCATTCGCTTGACCTGGCGCCAGTTGGAAAAGAATTTCAGTCTTTTTCACATTGACTGACAGGCCCAGCCATTGGTATGCTTGCCCAAACGCATTCAGAATAGCCTGGAGGTTCTCCTGCGACGTGGCGCAGACGCAGTTGTCGTCAGCATATTGGAGGTCGATAACGGAAGTTGTGCAGGTCTTGGTTTTTGCTTTCAGGCTTCTTAGATTGAATAGGCCCCCGTCTAGTCGGTAGGTGATTGCTACTCCTTCAGGAAGGTCGTCTTTCATTATCTGAAGGATTGTTGATATAAAGATTGAGAAAAGTGTGGGTGCAATCATACAGCCTTGTTTAACACTGGTTCACACTTCAAAGGGTTCGCTAATGGAGCAGTTGTCAAGGACTCTTACAACCATGCCATCATGGAGAAGTTTGAGAATGGTGATAAATTTCTCAGGACAACCGTATTTGGCTAAGATCCTCCACAGGGCTTCATGGTTGACAGAGTCAAAAGCCTTAGGTAGGTCAATAAAGGCCATAAAAAGAGGTTGGTGCTGCTCACGGCATTTTTCTTGAAGTTGCCGAGCTGTGAAGATCATATCAGTGGTACCTCTGGAGGCACAAAAGCCACACTGCGACTCCGGAAGGAACATTTCAGCATGTGGTTGGAGATGGTTCGCCAAGACTCAAGAGATTATTTTGCCTATGATGGCCAGCAGCGAGATGCCACAATAATTTCCGCATTCAGATTTGTCTCCTTTCTTAAAGACTTTGACAATATCAGCATCTCATAGGTCTGAAGGTAGTTCCTCTCTTTTCCAGATGAGAAGGATAAGCTTGTAGATGCAGCATTCTAACTCAACCCCTCCGTGCTTAAATATCTCAGCAGGTATCCCATCGATGCCTGGGGCTTTGCCGTTTTTCATTTGTGCGACAGTGGTTCGTATCTTGGCGGGCCTGGGTTCACTCCCGAGCTCCTGGTTTATAGGTAGCTGCTGAATCTCATCATAAACAGTCTTGTCGACAGAGGAGTTGCGGTTCAGGAGCTCTCGGAAGTGTTCCATCCAACGACGGTTAATGCTTTTAACATCTTTCAGAAGAGACCCGTTACTATCCTTGATTGCTACTGCGCCACACATGTTAGGGCCATAGATCACCTTAATGGCATAAGCTATGGGTGTCTCCTTTGTCAGCAAGGCTTTGAATCTCATTTGTCTTGTTTGCCCACCACTCGTCCTTTAAACGACGAATTCGCCTCTGGACTTCAGCTCTAATGGTATGATAGGTTTATCTTTTGCTCTCATTCGAGGAATCACGCTGCCAATCAGTAAAAGCTTTCCTCTTTTCAGATATTAGCTCTGTGATCACCTGGTCATTATCATCAAACCAGTCCTGTTGCTTCCGAGACCTATACCCAATGGAATTCTCGCAGCTGGAGATTATTGCTGCCTTAAGGTCTTCCCAATATTTTATGGCATCGTCATCATCATTGCCAACAGCAAAAGTAAGGGTTTGGCTAAGTGATAGTTGAAAAAGTTCACATTTCTCTGGATCGTCGAGCTTCGCAACATCAAACCTTCGGCGCGCCAGCTTTGCCATATTCCGCCTTTTTGGCTGTAGCTTGAGGGACATGGCAACTCGAATGAGTCGATGGTCAGTCCAGCATTCATCAGCACTTACCATCACCTTTGTAATTTTGACGTCAGTCAGGTCACGTGCACGAACTATGGCATAATCAATTAAATGCCAATGTTTAGACCTAGGATGCTGCCAAGTTGCTTTGAACTTCTTCCTCTGGCCGAATATAGTGTTGGTAATGACAAGTTGATGCTCGGCACACAGGGTAAGTAGCAGCAAGCTGTTGGAATTACATTTTCCAACCCCGTTTCTGCCGATTGTACCCTTCCAAAGCTCACTATCCCTGCTGACCCTCACATTAAAGTCACCAAGGAGAACAATTTGGTCATCTTTATAGGTGTTAGTCAGAATTGAGTCTAAGGTTGAATAGAAGACTTCTTTTGCTTCATCTTCGGCATCTAAAGTAGGGGCATAAGCACAGATGATGGAAGCGTACTGGTTATTGGACAGATGTAAGCGTAAGGTCACAATACATTCATTTATGCCCTGAGGGAGCTCGGTAAGGTGCTCAATCATGTCATTTTTGATAGCAAAGATGACACCATGGAGCCTTGTCTGCCCTTCAGGCCTGCCCTGCCAGAAGAAGGTATAGCCTCCACCAACCTCTTTTAGCTGTCCAGATCCGGCTCTTCTCGTTTCCTGGAGAGCAGTGATGTCAATACCAAAATGGCTTAATTCCCTGGATACAAGAGCAGTTCTACTCTCTGGATGGTCAGAGTTTCCAGTATCATCTAATAGGGTGCGTACATTCCATGTTCCAAAATTCATCTTATAGGTTTTTCGACCGCAGTAATGATGATCCTGCTGGGCGCGGTATCCCAGCCAGGGGAGGATGGAACAGACTATTTTTAGGGCACCTTTTCTAGCCCCTTCCCCAACCTGGGGTGAGCAGAGTGGATCCTAAAAAGGACTGCTCAGTCGCAGAGGTCACTGCTGAACCACTCCCCTGTTCCAGTCTAGGAGTAGAGCGACTGAAACAGACCTCTGCCACCTATTGTGTTGGTTTGAGACTAAGGACTCCCAGATCTCACTATCCTGTCCCAGTCGCCTCTTGCCAATCGCCAAAGGACTTTTCAAAAACTCAGCGGACGCCATGTGCGTGAAGTAGTTTATCGTTGGACTGCCGGTGCACAACGGTAGGCACACGCTGCTTTATGGAGAGAAGTTCCTGATCCGATGGCAAGGGGACCTCGACGATTGGGGAGCTAAAGTCTGCCGCAGGAAACTCTCTAAGGTGAGGGTGCATATGATGGTCCACCAACGTGGTGGGGTTTTTGGGGGGGTTAGCTCCCCTAGATGCGCCGCGTTCTAATTCATGTCAGTTATTTCAATAAATGGTATCTTTGGAATAAACTATGTCCTGTTTATTGCTACAACACCTACTGAATGCCAACCTCTGCCAAATAAGTATTCTAACTGCCTTCACCCATTTGGTTGTTATATGAATGTTATAGATCTAGAGTAAACATATTAGATTAGAGCTACAATACTCAATAAACTATAGCAACATCACCACTAAGTTATTCCATTGATTTTAATAGCTTAGCTATAAACTATTAGACACTTGAATTAATGATTAATGAATTTATGAGACTGATCCCTTTTTACATGAGACTGATTTGATAAGCCTATTGCACCTACACATGCAAGTAAAAAACAAAACAAAAAAACAAAGCAAAACAAAACAAAAAACACACAGTTATGCAATTTTCAGTCTATGCATATTCTCACCTTGACTTAAAATAAAAAAAAACTCCTTTATACTGACAGATAATATCTATACAAGATATATTTGAGTGTTCACTTGTTCATTCATATTTGTACTTGTATACTGTGTACAGATTGTTTTTCTTTTAAAATAAAATGTCCCTGGTTGCTGCCATCTCACTCTCTCTGAGGTTCAAATATCACACTCCAATATCAGATTGTAATGTTACTTACTCGTGTGTGTGTGTGTGTGTGTGTGTGTGTGTGTGTGTGTGTATCTTCTAAATTGTTGTAAACAGCCCTAAAGATGCCTGAGTGTCAAGTGCTTGGCTGAAAAAATAAGCCCTATCATGTTTTTTGTGGCATGCTTTTTTATGAGTGAAAATTTAGACAAACAAAATTGATATGGCTGGAATACTGAAGCGTGGACAGGAGGGAAATTATGTCAAAACTGACTTTATTATTATTATTATTATTATTATTATTATTATTATTATTATTACTTTGGTGGCTTTTCAGCTTCACTAAGCTCATTTAGGCCGAATCCCATTTCACCCCTTGGACCAACCCCTTGGCCCTTCCCCTCCATTTTGCGCGTTCATGTGAAGGGGTAGGGGTATCCCAATCCCAGTTAACGCGGAGGGGTAGGGGTAGGGCTTCTGTACCCCTCCAAACGGAGATTTTCCTGGAGCTGACTCCGAACGAAGGGGTTTGAGTGATTTCCCACAATGCCATGCGGATTTCAGTGAGATTTCATGCGGATTTCAGAAAGATGGCGGTTCCCGCGGTGAAAGATTGTCATAAATGTATTTTCTCCATTATTTACGTGTTTTAAGTTGTTATCCAGAGGAAACACGCTGCTTGATTCGCTTTCGAGCTGAGAATGAGCAGCGATTTCTGAAATCCAAGCTGCTGCTAAAAAGCTTTGGGAGTGAGTATTGTTTTCGGTTGCTTGACTGCATACGTTTTGTTCTGTTATTCTCGCTATTATTGTTTACATGAGTGTTCTGACACCTCATTCTGTCGGATGTGGTGCACGAAGCGCCAAAGATATCCCATTCAGTGGTGTTAGTTAACAAATCACACCCTGCCAGCAGAGATTTCTGGCTCTGACTGTAGCGGCTGGTCGCAGCCAATGATGCATTTGGTCGCGTTTTGCTAACGTAAATGCTGACGGAGGTACGCGATGACGTATGCGATCGTTGAAGGGCTATCCCAATATGTAGGGGTTGAATTTCAAGCCCTATCCCTTGTAGCTCAGTTTCAAGGGGAAGGGCCAAGGGGAAGGGGGAGGGGTAGAAATTAGAATTGGGATTGGGCCTTACTTGCTCTCACACACACACACACACACACACACACACACACACACACACACACACACACACACACACAGGTCGGAAGAGACTTCCCTTCCCTCTTCACTCTCTCCCTCCTTTTCTTTGCTCCATCATCTCACACACACACACACACACACACACACACACACACACACACACACACACACACACGTTCTGGTCAGAAGAGATTCCTTTCCCTCTTCACGCTCTCCTTCCTTTTCTCTGCTCCATCATCACTGAAACACACACACACACACACACACACACACACACACACACACACACGCACCATTAATTGCCAACAGGTGTAATGACTTTGTCACTCACTTTCCCTGACCTCACCCTCCATCCACAAACTGACGCTTGACCACATCACTGCTGCCACATATCCTCACTGCCTGACTCAGGCCAGGGAGCCATCCAGCCTGCAGTAGACTCCCTCCCTGATGGGACAGAAAGTCTGTCACCACTATCTGTGCCCCCAGCCTGTGGACCACCTCAAATTTGAAGGACTGGAGGGCTAGATACCAACAGGTGATATCCACATTGGCATACTTCATGTGGTGGAGCCACTGGAGCAGGGCATGGTCCAAACAGAGGGTGAAAAGGCACCACAGCAGGTAATGCCAGAGGGTGAGGATTGCCCACTTGATGGCCAGGCACTCTTTCTCGATGATGCTGTACTTACTTTCTCGCATCGAGAGCTTGTGGCTGATGTACAGCACTGGATGTTCCTTGCCTTCCACCCTCTGGGAAAGAATGGCCCCCAGCCCCCTGTCCAATGCATCTGTCTGTAAAATAAAAGGGAGAGGGAAGTCAAGGGAGTGTAAAAGTGGCTGACCCACATAGTGCAGCTTTTACCTTGGTGAAGGCCTGTTGGCACTGCTTCATCCACTGGACCGGATCTGGTGCTCACTTTTTAGTGAGATCAGTCAGCGGGCTGGTGACATCCAAATTGTTAGGTATGAACCTGCGATAGTAGCCAGCCAGCCCTAGGAACTGTCTCACCCCCTTTTTGGTCTTGGACCTCAGGCAGGCTGCAATCACTGCAGTCTTGTGAATTTGGGGATGCACTTGCCCATGACCCAAGTGGAAACTCAGATACCATACTTCCACCCACCCAATTGCACACTTTTTCAGGTTAGCCATGAGGCCCACATGCCTCAACAACTCCAAGACAGCTCTTGGGTGTTCTAGGTGCTGCGGCCAATCATTGCAATATATAATAATGTTGTTTCAGTAGGCTGTGGCATTGGCAGCATGGGGCAGAGGATTTTGTCCATGAGCTGCTGGAACATAGTGGGAGCACCAAATAACCCAAAAGGAAACATGATGAATTGGTCTAAGCCAAACGGTGTGGAAAAGGCTGTTTTCTCTTGGGATAGAGGCGTCAAGGGGGTCTGCTAATATCCCTTTGTCAAATCCAGTGTCAAATAAAATTGAGCAGTGCCTAATCGAGCAAGCAACTCATCAATGCAAGGCATTGGGTATGTGTCAAGTTTAGACACCGCACTGACTTTTCTATAGTCCACACAGAACCAGACTGACCCGTCAGTTTGGGGGACCAGGACCACCAGCCTGTTCCAGTTATTGTGGGAGTCCTCGATTATTCCCATTTCAAGCATGGCCTTGAGTTCATCCAGAACCACTGTTTTTTTTGTGTTTGGGTAAACGGTATGGGTGGCTACACACCACCACCCCTGGGGGTGTCTCAATGTGGTGTTCTATGAGGTGAGTGCAGCTGGAAAGGGTCAAGAGCACGTTGGAATATTCTGCTTGCAACCTGGCAACCTTCATGAGCTGGGCTGATGAGAGGTGGTCTCCACAGGGGACCGGAATGGCTTGAGTGGTTACTTCCATTTTTACCTCCAGCCCCAGCTCTGCCCTCTCCAGAACTACCGATGCCAATGCCACAGGGACCCCCTCATTCCAATGTTTTAACAGGTTGAGGTGGTATATTTGTATCACCCCACCCCTATCCATTTGTCTCACCTCATAGTCAATGTACCTGATTCTCCATGTGACCTCGAAGGGCCCTTGCCACTTGGCAATCAATTCTGAGGTCAAAGTGGGCAATAATATGAGTACTTTATCTCCTGGTGTGAACTCTCTAAGGTGTGTGCCCCTGTTTTACAGCCGGGCTTGACGTTCTTGTGCCTGCCATAAATTCTCCTGGGTTAAGTGATTGTGTGTGTGGAGTTTTGTATGCAGGTCAAGAATGTACTGAATTTCGTTCTTACTATTTGAAGGTCCCAACTCCCAATTTTCCCACAGCAAGTCCATAATGCTGCAAGGCTTACACCCATATAATAATTAAAATGGGGAGAATCCTATGGAGACTTCTAGGACCTCTCATATTGCAAATAACAGGGGATTGAGCCATTTATCCCTCTTACGTGCATCCTCATTAACAAACTTCCAAATTAAATTTTTAAGTGTTTGGTTGAATCGTTCTACCAAGCTGTCTCTTTGTGGGTGATACACGCTGGTGTGAATGGATTTAATCCCCAATAACTCATAAAGCTTGCAGAGTGTGCATGACATACGTAAATGTAGTGCCTTGCTCAGTCAGGATTTCTTTGGGAATCCCAACTTGAAAGATAATTTTAAACAGTGCCTCTGCCACATTACATGCAAAAATGTTGCGCAGCGGGACCGCTTCCGGATATCACATTGCATAGTCCACTAGGACTAAAATAAAGTGATATTCCCGTGCCAACCGATCTTATTGCCCAATGAAATCCATGCCAATTCTTTTGAAGGGGGTGCTTTTGGAGTGTCTGCTGGATTCATCAGCTAACATCAGCAGCACACCACACACCACCGACAGACTGTGCCCAGAATTAGTGGGTGGGTGCTACACTATTCTTTTTGCCCTGAAATAGAATGCAGATGGACACTAGTGGATATTCGTGAGCATCCCCATGTACACACAAAACTTTCATCACTTATGCTTTCCCAATGCTGCACCTTGAACCAGGATCTGGTGGAATGAGGTCTGATTACATCTGGAATCCACCAACCCATGATAGGTATCCCTTTGAATACTCACCGGCCCAACTGAGGGCAGTATCTGGTGCATCAAGTATCTGGACCACAGCTCCCTCTGCCATCACAGAGCACTGGCCCTGGGGATGCCCGGGTTCCCTGCTGTGCCAGCATATCTGCCCAGGCTTCACCTCTGCACCAGTGATTTGGGGATCACTCACTGGGGGGAGGAGAAGACTGACACAGAAAGGAAAGGAGGGAGGCACTGCAGGCGCAGCAAGCCAGCTGCGGGGGGGGATTTCTGCAGTGGGGGAACAGGGCAGGGATGGGGAGAGGTGAGAAAGGGAGGAGATGGGGAGGGAGAGAGAGAGAGAGAGAGAGAGAGAGAGAGAGAAGAGGCAGGATGTCCACCTGCTCCTGGAACTGCCACCAAATGGTTATCCACCAACTTGATTGCTCAATCCAGCGAGGCCAGGTGATGGCACTGGACCCACTCTGCTGTCCCTTCTGGCAGCCATGTGATGAACTGCTGCAGCACCACTACGTCAATGATCCCCTTGGTGTCTTCCGCCCTCAGCCACCACCAACAAGCATCCCGGAGCTGTTGGCCGAAAGTGAATGTCCGGCCAACTGCCTCCAATGTCAGCATGCAGAAGCACTGATGGTGTTGTTCTGGGGGAGCAGCTGACACACTGCAGAATGGCTCACTTTGCATCAGTGTAATCAAGCCGACTGTCGGCGGGGAGCTGTTGCGCGGCAGGCTGGGCCTCTTCAGACAGCAGAGGTAGTAGACGTGCTCAACTGACCACCCCCATGCTTCAGCTGCTTGCTCAAAGAGTGTGATGAAGGCTTCCAAGTGATTGTGCAGCCCCATCTTCGTTAGCGTGACGTGGGGTGGGTCTGTAGTGGTGGTGGTCGAGGACCCTGCCAACGCAAGCAGGTGCCAGAATGCTTGGCGATCTCCCTGCTGGGCCAAAAGCAAATCTTCAAAGTGTTGTTTCTGCTCCTTCCAGAGGGTGATCAGTCCTTGGTGCTGGCTCTGTTGGGTGGCAGCAAGGGCATGGATCAGGTCCTTGAGTGGGGAGGACTCCATGGCTGGTTCCCTTCAGTATTCCCAGCTTTCGGCACCACTGTAGTAAGTCCCTGACATGAGTGGAATACTGAAGGGTGGACAGGCAGGAAATGCTGTCAACGTTGACTTTATTTTTAATATTTTGTTGGCTTTTCAGCTTCACCACGCTCCTTTACTTGTGCTCTCTCTCTCTCTCTTGCTCTCTCTCTCACACACACACACACACACACACACACACACACACACACACACACACACACACACACACACCTTGTTCTCCTTGTATTTTTATTCTCTGAGAAGTTTTTCTTTTCACACTTGTTACAAGTAACCTGCACCATCAGTGGGCAAGTGAAACAGAAGAAGAACCACAACACTTGGATTTTCTTGAATCATATAAAAATGAATGCCTAACTAGGTTGTCTGCCTGAATAGAGCCAGCTATTTTGTCTTGTCTTTACTCATCAGGGCATAGTGAAGAAAGATTTCACTTTTTTTTCAAAACTTTTTCATTCATGTTGTGACAATTTAGTCATGAAATAAAAGGTCATCAATGAATACTCATCATCAAAATTTTCATTAACAAAATTAGTTCAAATTTAATTAGTTTCAGTATTAATTCAGTTTCTAATCAGATAGTGTCTGTCAAAGTGATGCTAGTTGCTAGATGCTAAATGTTACTGCAAAAGACATGATGATTCTTGTGAAAGAAATTGGTGTCTACTAGATAGGGAAGTGAAAGTCAACATTAAACAAACAGAGATTCACTCATTGACAATTCAAAACCTGAAGCCTGAAAATTAATGTTAAGAAACAAAATAAACCACCCCAAAACTCACCCGATACAGTCAGTGTAACAGTATCACTGATCTCTGAACTCTGAGAGTCACGTCTCTCTCTGCTGCAGGTGTAGTCACCACTGTCAGAGTCTTTAACAGACCTGATTCTGAACCTCTGCTTTGTATAGACTGTGTAGACTATATCTACTCCTTCTGTAAGTTTGTTATTATTCTTATTCCAGCTGTATATCCACTGAATGCCTCCTTGTCCTCCCTGTATGTCACATGTGAAAGTAACATGCTCTCCAGTGAACACATGTGTATCAGGCTTTATGGACACCACAGCTTTTGGGCTCCCTGTAAAATATTCCATTATTAATAAAACTTACATAAAGTAATTCCCATGTGTAAACTATTTGCATATATTTTTAGACAGAGTATGAATGAAATTTTATTTATTTATTTATTTATTTTACTTGTTGACAATGATGTGTAACCTACTTAGTATTAAGAAATCACAGTCATCATGGAACATTTTATTTAGCAATATTTATGCCAGTTACTCCCATGTGTTGATGTCATTAAACCTGTGCTATTTTATATTTTATATGGTAAGGCATTTAAGCAGCATAAAACTATTTATTCACATCTGAAATTTTATTGGACGTCCTTTTCTTATAACATTATTTATTTTAAGTGAAAGGAATTCTTGTAAAAAGGGAAACAGTAAATTAAGAGCCATGCAGTGTGGGTGAATTTACCAAGAGCACAAAGTGAATCTACATGAGATGGTGTGAGAACAAAGAATGAAAATAACTGAGTTCATGTTACTTCCTTTGTTTAAAACTATAAAACCTGCATTAATAAACTAGGAATGAATTGACAAAGTGAGCACAAACTTCTCAGCCCCAAAACAAATCAAATATGTGCACAATATAAAGGATAAACTATATATAAATCACCTTGAGCATGGGCCACTGGTAGAAGTGAAATCAGCACTAAAAAGAGAACAGAAATAGATGATGATATAAATATGGAAAATATTCAGTCTGTTACTGAAAACAGCAAATTTTAGACACACCAAAACCACAAGATTAAATCTTTTTCAGGAAATCTAAACTGCCATCTGTAAGAAATGCATTTTAACTTCTTAATAATATATAAACAGAAACTACAGTAACTTACACAAATGTATAAGTTACGCAAGTTGTCTGGGCTCAGCCTTAAAGATAGGGTGAGGAGCTTGAACATTCAAGAGAGGCTCAAAGTACAGCTGCTGCCCCTTCACAATGAAAAGAGCCACATTCTGCTCATTAAGGTCTTTGTTTCACATTATTAGTAACCAAAAACACAGTAGATATCTCATCTCATCTCATTATCTCTAGCTGCTTTATCCTGTTCTACAGGGTCGCAGGCAAGCTGGAGCCTATCCCAGCTGACTACGGGTGAAAGGCAGGGTACACCCTGGACAAGTCGCCAGGTCATCACAGGGCTGACACATAGACACAGACAACCATTCACACTCACACCTACGGTCAATTTAGAGTCACCAGTTAACCTAACCTGCATGTCTTTGGACTGTGGGGGAAACCGGAGCACCCGGAGGAAACCCACGCAGACACAGGGAGAACATGCAAACTCCGCACAGAAAGGCCCTCACCAGCCACGGGGCTTGAACCCGGACCTTCTTGCTGTGAGGTGACAGCACTAACCACTACACCACCGTGCCGCCCACAGTAGATATTATTATCTCATCTCATCTCATTATCTCTAGCCGCTTTATCCTTCTACAGGGTCGCAGGCAAGCTGGAGCCTATCCCAGCTGACTATGGGCGAAAGGCGGGGTACACCCTGGACAAGTCGCCAGGTCATCGCAGGGCTGACACATAGACACAGACAACCATTCACACTCACATTCACACCTACGGTCAATTTAGAGTCACCAGTTAACCTAACCTGCATGTCTTTGGACTGTGGGGGAAACCGGAGCACCCGGAGGAAACCCACGCGGACACGGGGAGAACATGCAAACTCCACACAGAAAGGCCCTCGCCGGCCCCGGGGCTCGAACCCAGGACCTTCTTGCTGTGAGGCGACAGCGCTAACCACTACACCACCGTGCCGCCCGATATTATTATTACTATTATTATTATTATTATTATTGCTGTTGTTATTGCTGAAGTGTCATAATCTTAGCTCTGGGACATAAAACCTGGGGGGTGGACATATGTAACTTCTACAGTGCCTTGAAAAAGTATTCATACCCCTTGAACTTTTTCACATTTTTCCACCTTACAACCATGAACTTAAAAGTTTTTTATTGAGATTTTATGTGATAGACCAACACAGAGTAGCACATAATTGTGAAGTGAAACAAAAATGATAAAACAGTCTTCAAAATTTTAAACAAATAAAAATCTGAAAAATGTGGTGTGCATTAGTATTCAGCCCCCCTGCGTCAATACTTTGTAGAGCCACCTTTTGCTGCAATTACAGCTGCAAGTCTTTTGTGATATGTCTCTACCACTTTTGCACATCTAGACACTGAAATTTTTGCCCATTCTTCTTTGCAAAATAGCTCAAGCTCAGCCAGATTGGATGGAGAGCATCTGTGAACAGCAATTTTCAAGTCTTGCCACAGATGCTCAATGGGATTTAGGTCTGGACTTTGACTGGGCCATTCTAACACATGAACATTCTTTGATCTTTGATCTAAACCATTCCATTGTAGCTCTGGCTGTATGTTTAGGGTCATTGTCTTGCTGGAATGTGAATCTCCTCCCCAGTCTCAAGTCTTTTGCAGCCTCCAACAGGTTTTCTTCCAGGATTGCCCTGTATTTAGCCCCATCCATCTTCCCATCAACTCTGACCAGTTTCCCTGTCCCTGCTGAAGAAAAGCATCCCCATAGCATGATGCTGCCACCACCATGTTTCACAGTGGGGATGGTGTGTGCAGGGTGATGAGCAGTGTTAGTTTTCTGTCACACACAGCGCTTTGCATTTAGGCCAAAAAGTTCAACTTTGGTCTTATCTGACCAAAGCACCTTCTTCCACATGTTTGCTGTGTCCCCTACATGGCTTCTGGCAAACTGCAAACGGGACTTCTTATGCCTGTCTTTCAACAATGGCTTTCTTCTTGCCACTCTTCCAAAAAGGCCAGATTTGTGGAGTGTACGACTTATAGTTGTCCTGTGCACAGATTCTCCCACCTGAGCTGTGGATTCCTGCAGCTCCTCCAGAGTGATCATGGGCCTCTTGGCTGCTTCTCTGACCAGTGCTCTCCTTGCTCGCTCTGTCAGTTTAGGTGGACGGCCATGTCTTGGTAGGTTTGCAGTTGTGCCATACTTTTTCCATTTTTGAATGATGGATTGAACAGTGCTTCTTGAGATGTTCAGAGCTTGGGATATTTTTTATAACCTAACCCTACTTTAAACTTCTCCAGAACTTTATCCCTGACCTGTCTGGTGAGTTCTTTGGTCTTCATGATGCTGTTTGTTCTTCAGTGTTCTCTAACAAACCACTGAGGCCTTCACAGAACAAGTGTATTTATGCTGAGAGTAAATTACACACAGTAGGACTCTGTTAACTAATTAGATGACTTCTGAAGGCAATTGATTGCACTGGATTGTATTTAGAGGTATCAGAGTACAGGGGGCTGAATACTAATGCACACCACATTTTTCAGATTTTTATTTGTTTAAAATTTTGAAGACCATTTATCATTTTCGTTTCACTTCACAATTATGTGCTACTCTGTGTTGGTCTGTCACATAAAATCTCAATAAAAAAAACTTTTAAGTTCGTGGTTGTAAGGTAGAACAATGTGAAAAAGTTCAAGGGGTATGAATACTTTTTCAAGGCACTGTATTTTAGTTTGATTTTCATGTATGACATTTTCTGCATTGGAGAAAGAGAGACAAGACTCGTGGCAATGTGTGGTTGAAAGTGAAAATAAAATGACTTTGTCACCCTCTGTTGGTAACTGCAGTACATTTTTTAACCCTGACATCCACATTGTAATAATTTAAATAGAACTGTTTAAATGTCTCTTATCACCTTTCTGTCTACTCATATGCACTGAAAGCAATCTGTACACATTTGTTTTATTTTGATGAACTTAAAGTGGTGACCATTTACTTAATATAATTTAAAATAGGCAGGGATTTATTTGTTTATCCTGTTGACTTTTTTGGGTGTCATGGTAGTGTAGTGGTTAGTACTGTTGCCTCACAGCAAGAAGGTTCTGGGTTCAAGCCCAGTGCCTGTCAGGGGCCTTTCTGTATGGAGTGTGCATGTTCTCCCCGTGTCTGCGTGGGTTTCCTCCGGGTGCTCTGGTTTTCCCCACAGTCCAAACACATGCAGGTTAGGCTAATTGGTGGCTCTAAATGGACTGTAGGTGTGAATGGCTGTTTGTTTCTATGTGTCAGCCTGTCATGGCCTGGCAACTTGTCCAGGGTGTACCCTGCCTCTTGCCCATCGTCAGCTGGGATAGGCTCCAACTTGCCCATGACCCTGCACAGGCTAGTGGTTATGGATGATGGATGGATGTTTATTTGTTCATTGACCAAAGTCAGCAGTCATGCAGCTGCTCTACTGATCTGTTGTGGTGAAGAGAGAGCTGAGTCAAAAGGTAAAGCTATGGATTTACTGGTCAATCTGTGTTCCTACCCTCACCTATAGTCACATGCTCTGGGTAATGACTGAAAGAACGAGCTACAAGCAGCAAAAATGAGCTTCCTCCACAGGATGTCTGGGCTCAGCCTTAGAGATAGGGTGAGGAGCTTGAACATTCAGGAGGGGCTCAAAGTACAGCTGCTGCTCCTTCACATCGAAAAGAGCCAGCTGAGGTGGTTCGGGCATCTGTCTTGGATACCTCCCAGGGGAGGTATTTTTGTCATGTCCAACCGGGAGGAGAGCACAAGGCAGACCTAGGACATGCTGGAGGGATTGTATTTCTCAGCTGTCCTGAGACTGCCTTGGCATCACCCTGGAAGAGCTGGAGGAGGTGGCTGGGGAGGAGAAGGATTGGGCATCACTTCTGAGACTGCTGCCCCTGTGACCTGAATTGGATAATCAGTAGAAAATAGATGGATCATTGACTGGAGTTTTGAGTAAAAAGTTAATGTGGCAGTAGGGGCATAGTCAAGCATCTGTCTGTGAATGGAGAGCGGGACCAGGGAAGGTGAGTGGCAAAATGATCACACCTGTTGTCAATTGATGTTCTGTGTGGGTGTGTCTGTTCCACAGTGATGACAGAGCAGTGAAAAGGAGGGGTAGCATGAAGAGGTGACCAGAGCTTTTGTGTGTGTGTGTGAGAGAGAGAGAGAGAGAGAGAGAGAGAGAGAGAGAGAGAGAGAGAAAGTAGCTTAAGTTGAAAAGCTAGTGAGGCAAATAAAGATAAGAGATAAGATAATACTTTATTTATCCCCAAGGGGAAAATTCAAATATCCAGCAGCATAAAAAAAATAATTTTCCATCAGTCATAACCATAAAAAGACTAAAATAAATAGAACAATTAAATAACAATAAAAATATAGATAATAAATAAGATAAAAACATGATAAATAAATAGATAAAAAGGTGCAAGATGGGGGGGGGGGGGCAGAGGGCATTAAAAGTCTTATTGCAGTGAGGACAAAAGAACTCCTGAACTACTCAGATCTGCAGCTCAATGAGAGGAGCCGCCTGCCACTGCTGCTCCTCTGCCCAACAAGGAGGCTGTGGAGAGGGTGTCTGCTGTTATCCATTATAGCTTTCAGTTTGTTCAATGTGCCCCTCTCCACCACAGTTCTAAGTGAGCCCAGCCTCCTGCCAAGCACCAAGCTGGCTTTTTTTTCACCAGCTTGTCCAGCCGCTTGGTGTTTTTTGTCCATTAGGCTGCAACCCCAATACACAGCAGCATAAAAGAGGACACCGGCCACCACAGTATGATAAAATATGTGCAGCATCTCATCACACACATCAAAGGACCTCAGCCTCAGAGTAAGAAGAGGCAGCTCTGTCCCTTCTTGTAGAGAGAATCAGTGTTCAGGGACCAGTCCAGCTTGTCATCCAATAGGACCCCCAGGTATTTATAGGAGTGCACCACCTCAATTTCCTGTCCTTGTATGGAGACTGGCAGACGGGTGGCCTACATCTTCTAAAATCCACCACCATCTCCTTGATTTTATAGGTATTAAGGTGGAGGCAACTCCTACTGCACCAATCCCTGAAGTTCTCCACAAGGTCCCTGTATTCCTGTTCCTGTCCACTCTTGATAAATGCCACAATAGCTGTATCATCAGAGTATTTTTGCATGTGGCAGGATTTTGAGCTGTATTGAAAGTCTGCTGTGTAGAGTGTGAACAGGAATAGTGCTAAGACAGTCCCTTGTGGAGCCCCTGTGCTGCACCTCACCATGCCAGAGACACAGTTCCCCAACCTGACAAACTGAGGTCATTCTATCAGGTAATCTGTTACCCAGGATATCGGGGGGGATCCACACCCATACCCTCCAACTTGTCTCTCAATATGATGGGCTAGATTGTATCAAAAGCACTTGAGAAATCAAAAAATAAGATTCTCACATAGCATCCTGGCCCCTCCTGGTATGTGTAAGTCCTGTGCAGCATATAAAGGATTGCATCCTCCACTCCAACATGATCCTGGTAGGCAAACTGGAGGTGGTCCAGTGCATGAGTGACCTCTGGCCTCATGAAGTGGAGAACCAGATGCTCCAGGGTATTCATAATATGGGATGTTAAGGCCACCAGGCGGTAATCATTTATCTCAACCGGACACCCTACTTTGGGCACCGGTATGAGACAGCATGTTTTCCACTGCACTGGAACCTTGCCTAGTCATAGACTCATCTTGAAGAGCCACTGGATGGGCTCAGCTAGCTGAGCTACACAGTCCTTAAGGAGTCTTGGACACACACCATCTGGGCCTGCTGCTTTCCCTGAATGCAGTCTCCCATGCTCCACCCTCACCTCATCAACTGTGAAGGATGGGGGCAGGTAACCAGATGTGATGGGTGTTGCAGCTGCAGTGGAAGGGGAGCTGTTGCATGCAGGAGACAGTAGCATAGACAGTGAAGCAGGAGCAGCATCTGAAGTGATGGTGGGAGAGCCGTTGTCTACAGGAGTCAGTGAAGTAGGAGCAGCAGCTGAAGTGGTGGGAAGGAGGACAGATGATAAAGCAGGGCGGACACTGGCCATTCCATCAAACCTGTTATAAAACAGGTTGAATTCATTGGCCTCGTTCTCATCACTTTTCTGTAAAGTGACTGTGTTTAACATTATTACCAGCCTGTCTGTGCTTCAGTGTTCCACCCACCCTCAGGGACATACAACATTGGTGCTGAAACCCAGGATATTGAAGGGAACTGCTCATGGAGTCTTCCCCCTTCAGTGACCTTGTCCATGCCCTCGGTGCCACCCAGCAAAGTCAACACCAAGCACTGATCGCCCTGCACAAGGAACAGTGCTTCAAGGCCTTGCTGCAGGCTCAGGTCAGCTGGCTGTTTGATTTTGGCCAACAGCTCCGGGATGTCTGCCGGCGGTGGTTGAGGGCAGAAGACTGCAATGCCGAGGGGATCATCAATGCTGTGGTGTTGGAGCAATTCATTGTGCCCCTGCCAGAAGAGACAAAGGAGTGGGTTCAGTGTCACTGCCTGGCATCGCTGGGTTGTGCAATTGAGTTGGTGGAGGACTATCTGGCAGCAGTTCCAGCAACAGGCAGACATCCTGCCTCCTCCCCCTCTCTCTCCCTCCCTCATTGCCCCCTTCCCGTCCCATCCCTGTACCATGGAAACGGGGGCCACCGCCCCCGCAGCCGGCTCACTGATCCTGTGGTATCCCCCCTCCCTCCCCTTATGTGTCTGTGAGTTCTCCTCCACAGGTGAGTGATCCCCAGATCGCTGGTGTAGAGGTGAAGCCTTGGCTGGTATGGTGGTGCTGCAGGGAGCCTGGGCATTTTCAGGACCAGTGCCAAGTGATGAAGGTGAGGGTCATGGTCCAGATCTCTAATGCACCAGAGACTGCCCTCAATTGAGCCAGAGCATACTACATACCAGTGAGTATCCAAGGGGATACATGCCATGCATTGGTGGATTCAGGCTGTAATCAGACCTCTATCCACCAAATCTTGGTGTAAGGTGAGGCACTGGGTACAGCACATTCACTGAAGGTTATGTGTGCACATGGGGATGTTCACCAGTATCCATTGCTGTCTGTCCAGATCCAATTTTGGGGGAAAAAATCATAGTGTGAAGGTGGTGGTTAGTCCACGCCTCACCCACTCACTAATTCTGGGAACAGACTGGCCAGGGCTTTAGTAGTTAATGGAGCAAGTAGTGGTGGGTGGGTCCTGTAGTAATGTATCATGGGGGGATCCTGACATAGCGTTAGCTGGGGAGACTATCCCAGAGCCATCTTCATCAGCTGCATCATAGTTGGGTAGTGCCCTGGCCCTCCTTTCTCTCTTGAGGATTCCCAAGAGGATTTCGATTTTGAGCAGGCACAGGATGAGACTCTGCAACGTGCTTTTGACCAAGTGAGAGTAGTTGATGGTCAAACCCTCCAGCCCAACATTGCGCTCGCCTGCCCGTACTTAACAGTAATGAAAGATAGACTGTAAGGAGTGATGCAGGACACTCAGACTGGCAAAAAAAAAGACACAGTTGTTGGGCCCAAAGAGCCACAGGAAACTTGTATTCCATGCAGCTCATTATAACCCTATGGCAGGACACTTATGGCAAGATAAAACACTGACCCATCTCATGGCTGATAGGTTTGATGTCATGCTCTGCCCCGGACTTCCACTCCGGAGATTACTTATCTCCAAGGTCAGCGTTAATCCGGATCCGGGATGGGAATTCCATCTTGCCTGCATTCACTTCCTGTTTTTTTCTGCTGTGTTTATAAATGCCATTCTCAGACAGGGACCTTGCCAGAATGTCTCGCTTGTTACTCTAGCCGTTTCTGTGCCTCTTATGCTTCTCATGGTTTTTCTGTCTAGCGTTTGTTCTTGTTTATGGTTTTTTTCACTAAGTGTTTTTTCTTGTTTATGATTTTTTGCACTAGCGTTTTTTCATTCATGTTTTTTTTGCACTAGTGTTTTTTCTTGTTCATGGTTTTTTGCACTAGCGTTTTTGTCCTTGCCTGCCTCATTGTTTTGTCAAAGTTTTGTGTCTCTTTGTACCTGGACTATTTTGCTATTTGTTTTTTCATCCTTTATTTACCTTTTTGCCATGGCCTTTTCCCTGGATTAAATCACCTTATTTATTGGATTACTGTCTGTGTTCTGCTTCTGGATCCTAATCTCGCACCTCATCTCGCCACTCTTAACAGTACGTTCTGGCCAACATGGATTCAGCAGAACTGACCCAGCTGAGAATGGCTATACAGCAGCAAGGAGCTCTCCTCGGGACCCACCAACAGGAGCTCCAACAGATTACCCAGAACCTCTCCACCCTGTCCAATTCACTCAACCTTCTAGCCACACAACTCCAGCATTCCCAAGCCATGCCTAACCCTGCCCAGCCACCTCCTTCTTCACCTCCTGCCACCGCCGCTCTCCACGAACTGAGACTCCCTTCGCCTCAGCCCTACAGTGGAGAACCAGGCACCTGCAGATCTTTTCTGTCTCAATGTTCACTGATCTTGGAGCTACAACCTCTGGCCTTCCCCACAGAATGCTCCCGGGTAGCCTATACCATCATGCTCCTCACCGGCAAGGCCAGGGAATGGGGAACAGCGGTCTGGGACACCGATGCATCCTTTTGTTCCAGCTTCAAAGAATTCTCAGAAGAAATGAGGTGAACATTTGACCGCTCTCTGTCTGGCCGGGAGGTGGCTAGGGAGCTCATGGAGCTGCAGCAGGGGTCCCGATCTACCTCGGATTATGCCATCGAGTTCCAGATGTTGGCGGCATCATGCGGTTGGAATGAGAGTCCCCTGGTCGATGCATTCCTACATGGCCTGTCCGACGCCATTAAGGATGAACTAGTCTTTCGGGAACTGCCGTTGGACCTCTCCAACCTCATGGACCTTGCCAATTGCATCAACGCTCAGATTCAACAATGGAGGAGAGAGAAGAACTGCCCCAGCTTCACCTCCTCTCCACCTTCCGCCTCATCCATTGAACCCATGCAGGTAGATCAGGTATGGGTGTCAGCAGAGGAACGACTGTGCTGGCAGAGCATGGGGGCCTGCTTCTACTGCGGTCAGCAAGGACACATCTGCCGAGCCTGCCAGCTAAAAGGACAAGCCCACCAGTGAATCGAGGGGCCCTGGTGGGCAATGCTCAGAACCAGTCCCCTGCTGAGTGACCATTGCTCCCTCTTATCATCACCCACAACAACTGGCATCACCATCTTCAGGCACTCGTTGACTCAGGGGCGGACAGGAACCTGATCTGCTCCACCACCGCCAAGGATCTCGGAATCCTGTTACTCACCCTCAAGGTCCCTCTCACCATCCTGACACTCAATGGCACTGGCTTGACCACCATCACTCACCTTACTGCCCCATTCACCTTAAGGATTTCAGGCAATCACTCTGAAACTATTCAATTTCATGTCATGAACAATCCTCACGTTCCCGTCATTCTAGGACTACCTTGGCTGATGCAGCACAACCCTCACTTAAATTGGACTAATAACACCATCCTAGGCTGGAGTCCTTCCTGCCTGGCCTCCTGCCTGAACTCTGCTCTGCCTCCCGCCAAACCACCACAGCCCTCAGCCAGCGAGTTTCCTGACCTCTCTCATGTGCCTCCGGAATATCTGGACCTTAAGCTAGTTTTCAGTAAGACCTGAGCAGTGTCCCTCCCTCCTCACGGACCCTACAACTGTGGTATCAACCTCCTGCCCAGGACAGCGCCACCCAAGGGACGCCTCTACTCTCTTTCTCCCGCCGAAAGACAAGCCATGGAAAAATACATCACCGAGTTGCTGGCAGCTGGGATCATCTGCCCTTCCTCCTCCCCAGCAGGGGCGGGGTTCTTCTTCATCGAAAAGAAGGACAAGTCACTCCGCCCCTGCATTGACTATCGGGGTCTCAATGCTATCACAATAAAGAATCGTTATCCATGACCACTCATGACCACGGCCTTTGAACTACTCCAGGGAGCCAAAGTGTTTACTAAACTGGATTTACGCAATGCCTACTACTTCGTTAGGATCAGGGAAGGGGATAAGTGGAAGATGGCCTTTAACACCACCACAGGCCACTATGAGTACCTCGTGGTCCCTTTCGGCCTGACCAATGCGCCCGTGGTCTTCTAGGCACTAGTTAACGACGTCTTGAGGGACTTCCTTAACACCTTTGTCTTCATGTACCTGGATGACATCCTGATTTTCTCTTGCTCCCTGGAGGAACATCGGGGTCACGTCCGGCAGGTCCTCCAACGCCTGCTAGAAAACAAGCTGTTCGTCAAGGCGGAGAAAAGCGAGTTCCACCAAAACTCTGTCTCGTTCCTGGAGTTCATCATCTCTCCAGCGAAGATTCAGATGGACCCCCTCAAGCTGGAGGCAGTCACTGACTGGCTCACCCCATCTTCGAGAAGAGAGCTCCAGCGCTTCCTGGGGTTTGCCAACTTCTACAGGCGCTTTATCCACAACTTCAGCACGGTGGCCAGACCTCTCTCAGCCCTGACTGTGACCAAGACCCAGTTCAAGTGGGGGGAGGAAGCAGAGAAAGCCTTTTCTATGCTCAAGCGCAGGTTTACCACAGCACCCATTCTCACCATACCCGATCCAACTAAGCAGTTTATCGTCGAGGTTGACGCTTCCAAGTCAGGGGTCAGAGCCAATCTCTTCCAGAGAGCCAGTGACAACAAGGTCCACCCGTGCTTCTTCTTCTCCCGCCGGCTGTCCCCAGCCGAACGGAACGACGACATCGGTGACAGAAAGCTACTGGCTGTGAAACTAGCCTTGGAAGAGTGGAAGCACTGGCTCGAGGGGTCTGATCTTCCCTTCCTAGTCTGGACCAACCATAAAAACCTGGAGTACCTCAAGTCTGCTAAACGACTCAATTCTCGACAAGCCCGATGGTCTCTCTTCTTCTCACGGTTCAAATTCATGCTCTCCTACCACCCAGGCTCCAAGAACGGCAAACCTGATGCCCTGTCCAGGATGTTCTCTTCCTGCCAGGAGGAGTCCAAAATGCCTGTAACCATCCTCCCTCCACGCTGCCTGGTGGGGGCCGCCATACTTGAGGTTGAGACACTAGTGCAGAAGGCCCTGGAGCAGGACCCCAGAGAAGGTAACTCCAACGACATTCTACGTAATCATCTGTTTGTTCCCTGTCCTGTGCGAACCCAGGTGCTGCAGTGGGGTCATGACTCCAAGCTGGCCTGTCATCCGGGAGCTGCCCAAACCCTGGCACTCATCCAGCAGTGCTTCTGGTGGCCATCCATCAAGGAAGATGTTCAGGAGTTTGTGGCAGCCTGTGACACATGCTCCCGGAACAAGACAGCCAATCGACCCCCTGCCGGCTTGTTAAGACCCCTCCCGACTCCGCATCAACCTTGGTCTCACATTACCCTGGACTTCATCACAGGACTCTCCAACTCAGGTGGCAACACATGCATCCTCACTGTTATTGACCATTTCTCTAAGACCGTTCATTTCATCCTTCTGCCCAAGCTCCCCTCAGCCAAAGAAACTGCTGAACTACTCATCCAGCACATTTTCCGTCTACATGGACTGCCCACTGACATCGTTTCTGACTGGGGTTCTCAGTTCACTGTGCAATTCTGGAGGGCCTTCTGCAAACTCATTGGGGCCAAATGTAATCTCTCCTCAGGCTTCCACCCACAAACCAATGGCCAGGCAGAACGGGCAAACCAAGCTTTGGAGGTAGCACTCAGGTGCATGGCGTCCAGGGATGCCAGTTCTTGGAGTAAGTACCTACCTTGGATTGAATATGCTCATGACACTCTCCCTTCCTCTGCCACAGGTCTCTCTCCATTCCAGTGCTCCCTAGGTTACCAACCACCACTGTTCCCCAGCCAAGAGGAGGAGGTCACCATACCCTCAGCCCAGCTCTTTATACATCACTGCAGGAGGACATGGGCATTGGCCCAGAGAAGACTCATTCACTCCACCCTCGCATCCAAGAGGCAGGCCGACAAATGCCGCTCCAAGGCACCCACCTACCGGGTAGGACAATGAGTCATGCTCTCCATGCGCCACCTGCCACTTAGAACTGTCTCCCACAAGCTAGCACCCAGGTTCCTTGGACCCTTTCCCATCAAGAAGGTAATCAACCCATGTTCCATTAGACTGGCATTACCACTCACCATGCGATGTGTTCACCTTACCTTTTACGTATCACAGCTCAAACCTCTGGTCTCCAGTCCTTTGTTCAGTCATGGTTCTGGTCCAGGTAAAAAGAAGTACCTATCAATGGCCTATTTCTATTGGCCAGCGATTTGTGGGTATGTCCAGAGGTGGTGTGCAGTATGTTGCAAATGCTAGCTGGTGAATTCAGTGACCATCCCAAAAGCACTTTGGGTCCTCTTCCCCAAATAAAGACCCCATTCAAATGAACTGAGATGGATCTTGTCTGGCCATTAGATTGGTTTGCAAGAGGGCATTGCTTTATTTTAGTTCTAGTGGATTATGCACCATGATACCTGGAAGTAGTACCACTGTGTAGTATTTCTGCAAGTAATGTCACAGAGGCACTATTTAAAATTATCTACCAGGTCAGGATTCAGAAAGAAATCCTGACTGACCAAGGCACTATGTTTATGTCACACACCCTTTGTGAACTCTTCAAGTTACTGGGGTTTAGATCTATCCACACAAGTGTAGGTGGATAAAGTGAAGCAGGGAATTATGGGTACGGCATGGCAGCCCCCCCCCCCCCCCCACACACACACACATTTCCCCCTTTGGTCTCAAGACTGGGGTTCTTCCATACTCTTTGAGAGCAACGAGCAACAGAAGGCTGTATTATCCATTTCCATAGTCCGCTCACGCTCTTTCAGTCCTGAAAACATTAGCAGTTTATACAGGCTTTGGCATATGGGCACATATAAGGCTGTGAGCATCTGGGCAAATTACATGTCTACTATTCGTGTAACTAAGCAACACTAAGTAACTATGAGGTATTCCACACTTTAAAAGTTTACATTTCAAATACATTTTCAAATACATTCAAACCATTTCAAGTATATTTTCAAGTACTGTATACCTGGAAAGAGAAACAAAGAGGTGGTACTCATAGGAGTTAGCAAGCCTACTCTTTCGGAAGGTTAGTGGCGGCCTACGATGGGGGGTGTACCGGACACTGCAGCGCTTCCAGCTGTCGGGTGCATTGACTAGGGAGTCAAGTTTGGTTTGTAGTGTTTGTATGTGTTTGTATAGCATGTACACAATTCCTGCCATGATGACCCAGCCACTGAGGAGGACTCCCAGAACAACCAGACTGACAGGATATCCTAGATTAGATGACCGTCTGACTAATTGGTTAGAGAATATGGTTTTTAGTCCAGCTGGTTCCAGATTGAACTTTACCATTTTAGTCCTTCAGCCAGGAGCTGCTGTTGAAGGGTGTCATCAATGCTCAGAATACATCTATCATTTCAATTTCGGTCTCATATCTATCAGGGTTGAGGTGATGTAACACAATGTCATCTATCTGAATGGAAGCTCCCTGTGGGACATTGAGGAACACCGTCTGGTTTGGAATTTTCATCCTAGTGACTGTGTCATGCCGAGCATAAGACATCAGGATTTCAGTGTTTGGGGTGTTAACTATCCATTGATTACCTACTCTTTCTACCCTAGTTTCAGTGCTCTCATCCTTGATGGACATACTACCGACGCACTTTTGTTCAGGGGCATCGGTTCTCAGTCCACACAAACGCTCAGTTGTGTCCCTAATGAATGGGTTGCTTGGGCAGACCCAGTGTATATCTTTGGTGGAGGTGCACATGTTCAAGTTAGGGATGAGGTAGAGAGATGGATTGTCATTGTGGTACGCTAACATGGGTGGTGTTTTGATATGTATGTGGATGTTGTCTTTCCAGAAGCCTACGTTTAGGACAGATTTCAACCTATAGATGTTCTGTCTCTCAATGATGGGTAGATTAAGTATGAATCCTATTCCCAGGTCTTGCAGGTTAACAAATATGGGAATAGCACTGCCAAGACTATATGCCAGGTGTACTTTTGAGGTATATACATTAGGGCTGTGCGATGTCCCCTTAATTGGCATCGACGATGTTCACAGTGCAAACATCGTGATGGACGATGATATCGTGGGCGGGGGGGATTTTAATACCACGTTATTAAATATATCATTATTATTATTATTATTATTATTATTATTATTAAAAGTATTAGATACTCATCCGAGGCTTTGGCACGTAAAGGAAAAAAAAAAGCGCTAGGTGATGTGGAATATTTGGCCTTGACAACGGATATGTGGTCCAGCTGCAACATGATGCCCTATATGTCAGCTACCGTACATTATGTGGACCGAGAGTGGGCAATGCAGTCCAAATGCCTGCAGACGAGTTTCATGCCAGAGACACATTCAGCGGACAATTTAGAAGACGCATTGCGCGAGACACTTGCCGAATGGAAAATAGAGGAGAAAAAGATCGCCTGCATAACAACGGGGCGAATATTGTCACAGCCATCAGGCAATTGAAATGGCCGTGGTTAAGTTGTTCTGGGCACAATTTGAACCTGGCCATAACCAACTCGCTTGCGCAACAGAGGGCCAGTACAGACCGAGCGTTTGAAGTTTGCTGAGCAGTCAACACTGCGTTTGCGCACAGCTGGCTTCGGAGAAATGAGCTGCGCAAAGCGCAGGTGGAAATGAACCTCCCCGAGCACTCACTGATCACGGCAAGATATTAATCTGCTCTAACAGTGAAAGACTAGTATTCAAACTATGAGAAGAAACTACACTTAAGCTATTACTCATTGTTTATTTACACCATATCAATTGAAGATGCGTTTCGGCCTTTAGTGCGCACTTGAACGCGCTAATTTTTCCAATTTATTAGTGTTTGAATTATTGCACCAGCTTTTAAAATCATGATTTAATATTGTTTTTTTTTTAACTGTCTTTACATTTATCAGAATCACCTTCAATCTTCCATTTGGTTTGACATTATGGCTTAGAGTGGACCATTTTGTGTCTGAAAGTAGGCCTATTTACCAGATTAAAGTTATTTGACTTCTGCCGAAGTCTGCGCTTCACTGCTGTTTGGGGTGCAATATTTCCCGACTGAAGTGGTTAATAGTGGCTATTTGTTTGAACAACATGACAAATTTTACATTAAAAGTATAGTGTAGGCTAAAAAATGAAGTCGAAATTTATTATTAGTAGCATACTGTATTTGTGTAACCACATGTTATGTTCACTAGCACGTCCCTGCACCATAGCCTACGTGAACAAGCGGTAATAGGATATTACTTTATAATGATTTATATAATTATGTATTTATATATATGTTATATAATATATTTATATATTAAACAAAACTAACTAACTAAACTAACAAAAAACTAACTTTTTAGGTTAAATAGGCCCAGATGATACCATATATGCATGATTATGACAGGAGGGGGCGTGGTATCACGATGGTGGCTCTCCATCGTGATGGATGACCACCATCGTCGATGGACGATGGCATCGTCTATCGGCACAGCCCTAATATACATTAGTGGTGGTAGTAGCTTTCAGTATGTTCTTGACCATGATCATTCCAAGAGGAACCAGGTAAGGAGGGATTTTTCCACCACTTAAGTTGTTAACTGAGCTACTAACTTCTCTCAGCAACTCCTGCATCAGATCTCTAACTAAATGCACATAGGTTATAGCTGACTATACAATTCCTGACAATGTGTCGAAAGAGTGCAGGGTGTTATTTATTAAGGCTGAGTGGTACTGGGTGAATACTTAACAGTGGTGCATGCCTATAGGGTTAGCGATGCATGCAAGGTAAAAAAAAAAGGTGGAGTGAGGCCGCTACAGGTTATCCACCCCCCTTTGGACTGGGGAGACCCCACCGGCTGAAGACGTGGCCCACCAGCAAGAGAGCCACAGCCTTGGCAGTGTCACTGGGCACTGGAAGGCACTCAACCCACCCAGCGAAGGCACAAGAGATGGCGAAAAGGCATCTGCCACCCCATGAAGACTTAGGTACGGAACCTATCCAATCCACTTGGAGATTGGACCAAGGAAATGTGGTCCCTCTAACCTGTAATGGGGCCCAATTTAACGGCTGAGAGGGTCGGAACTGACAGCAGACTAAACACCCTTTGACATACTCAGTAATATCCTCGATCATGGAGGGCCAATAGACTACCTGTTGGAGGGTCTGATACATGGCCCTGGTGCTCCTATGGCCCCCACATGGGGTGTCATGAGCATGCAACTTCATGACCCCCCTATGGCCAGTTGGAACAACCCAATGGGGTGGTCCCTTGCCATAGGGATGATACAGTAGCAACCCTTTCTCCATTTTCAGGCAATGCTGTAAGTTCTGAAAGTGACTTAAATCTGGAGATTGTTGCAGCATGGGTGCCATGATGGGAAACTCCTGGGGGTCTGTGACAAACTGTCAGATTCTTTAGATCACTGGGTCTCTTTCCTGAATAGAAACTAAGTCAGCATAGCCGGGCTGTCGGCCTAGACAGACAGTCTGCAACTTAGTGTTGGAGTTCTCGCAACTCTCTCTGGCTTGTCGGCGGGTAATGGCATTTACCACGTAACTCTGTTTGTCGGGGTTGCATCACTTGATGTCCTTTGCAAAGGAGTCAAGCTGGCACATACAGAGGCCAGGGGAACGGTTCCTCTGTGTCCTCCTTGACCTTTGGGGAGGTTTGCTCTCTGAGCTACTTGATGATGAGTTTGATGGAGGGGGATACCTCACATGGTACTCATCAGAAGAGGAGAAGGAAGAGAGTGTTCATAGGTGGGATTTACTGCCAAATACATCTTATTCTTATTCTTCCTTTTAATGGTCGGGAGCTTTGGGGTCCTCTCAAGTGCAGGTGGGTGTGATTCCGCTCCACCGGGATTGTGAGAGGGGGCAGCAACCTGGTGCTTTGGTTTGGAAAGGGGGGCATTTGGTGACCGACCAAGAAATCTTCAGAGTCTGTGTCAGACTTGGCCCCTCTCCCAGCTCCTGGCTCTGTTTCTGCCTTTGCCTCCATGGATGGTGCATGAAGCACCGCTTGGGCCCTGGTGCGCGTTTTGCGACTTTCTTCCTGGGCCTGGTCATTGGCAGCTTTCCTGCTAGACCGTTCAACTAGCTAGAGTCTATGGGCACACTCCTCTAGTGAATCATTGGTAAGCTTGAGTTCATCATGCAGGGTCTGATTCATTGTTTCTAGCCGGTCGTGGCTAGCGCTCAGCTCCCTGTTCTCCCCCCGGAGCGTTTCCAGCTCCCTGTTCTCCCCCTGGAGTGTTTCCAGCTCCAAGCTCCAAATGGGTACGTTGGTGATGGAGCAGAACTTGCCTACCACCTCTTGGATGGTGATGACACTGCATTGGGGATTCTGCACATATTGTAACAAGCTGTCAATCTCTGTATGACACTCATTCTGGGTTAATTGCCCACGTTCTTCCCTTTCCTTAGGAGAGATTTTGAGGAGATCAGAGATTAAGTCAGAGAGGGGGATAGGTTCCAGAGGAGGAAGGCTATCCTCCTCACCTCCTGACGTATGTGGGGTATTATGGCGGCTCAACCTGACTGCCTGGTTCGGGCACAGACCTACACCTGACGAGCTAGTGATGTGGGCACTATTTCTCAGTCTACCCCTTTTAATGTAAGATAATGTCATGGCTACGAGGCGATGACAGACAGGCTGTGCTCAAACAGTGAAAATAAGAAAATGCACAGGTGAGGCTTCTAACCTGTGGCTCACACCAACAACTAGATAATGATCTGTGTTATTCCTGTGACTCTTGTTTACTATCACTCTCAAAGTATGCCAACTAACTATGCAGGGTACTATGGCAACCGTACTTGTTTCTACCAATGGCTACTGGTGATAGTCACTCACTCCCTACTAGCTGTGTTCACAGTATGACTGACACACAAGACTGTTAGTTAAACAACACTGGTAAATGACACTATCACCACACTGCAATTAGCCCAAAATAACACTCTGGTATAGCCTTGGGAATTCTACTTGACTAGCCTATTACTGAGTAGAAGCCTGGAATGGCTCAACACTAAATTTATCCGTTATTGCTACAAAAATCACTGAGGCCAACAATACCAATCCTCACACGGGGCACCAGAATATGTAGGTGCAACAGGCTTATCAAATCAGTCTTATGTAAAAAGGGATCAGTCTCATAAATTCATTAATCATTAATTCAAGTGTCTGATAGTTTATAGCTAAACTATTAAAATCAATGGAATAACTTAGTGGTGATGTTGCTATGGTTTTAGTGAGTATTGTAGCTCTAATGTAATACGTTTACTCTAGATCTATAACATTCATATAACAACCAAATGGTTGAAGGCAATTAGAATACTTGTTTGGCAGAGGTTGGCACTCAGTGAATGCTGTAGCAATAGACAGGACACAGTTTATTCCAAAGGTACCATTTATTGAAATAGCTGATATGAATTAGCAAACTAATACTGATCAGATATAGCAACAATAGCAGCCAAGGAATAGTTCAATATAAATGGTGATACAATGTATACAAGTAATAATCAGTAGTGTATAAAGCGATAGTCAGTAGTAAGTAGAATAATAACCAGCAGTAAACAGAATAAGAAATCAGCAGTGAATATGATGATAACTAAGGCACTAATGGTGATCAGAAGTAATGGGCTATATGCGAGTGTTCAGTGTAGGGCGAGTGAATGCTAAAATGTGAGAGGAAAATCACGTTTATGTGTGTCTGTGTGAGAGTCTGTGTGTGAGTATGTGTGTGTGTGAGAGTGTAGGCATGTGTGTGCGTGTGCGCGGCTACACACTAACGGGATGAGGAAGAGCTAGGGAGAGAGAGCGTGTGCAAGCACACGACAAGGAGGAGGGGAGTGAGGGAATGAGGCGGCATGCGCGGGAGAGTAACAAAGGGATCTGTAGCTTAAAACTCGTCCCAGCTAGGCCTTAAACCCCAAACTTCTACTCAACCCTTAGCTACTCCTGAAATCCCAATGTTGAGGGGTGTAGTATGACAGAGGGAGTTAAAGAGAGAGAGAGAGAGAGAGAGAGAGAGAAATGCATGCACGATCTAACTAAATACAGATAGTAAACAAAGCAAATCAAACAACACGCGGTCTAAGACCTACTTTCATGTGAATCAAAATGCATGCATTTAAACCATGAATGAATTCAAATAAACAACACTCTTCACATTAACTAGCCACAACTAAGACTAACAATTGCCAAGATGCCAACCTTACTTGAGATCGCTCTTGCTTGGCGACTGAAAGTGTGCCGTCTGTTATCCGAAGACAGCACGTAGCACAGGTCCAGGGAGAAAACAGTTCTGTTCCTTTTGCTTTTACAGCTCATCAGCTGAAGATCTTTGGTGTTCTGTCGGTCGTCCGATGATCTGGAAGGAATCTTGTTTGTAGTTCGTCGACGCTGCAAAAGAGAAAAGGGATCCGGTCACCTTTTCTCTTTAAAATACTGTGTGGGCTGCAGTAACTAACCGGTTCAGTTATTATTGCAACTATGCAAAGCTCAAATACATTGAACTTTGGCTGCAGGTCCGGTATCAATAGCTCGTTCTTTGTCCTTTGTTCTTCTGTAGCACAGATGCAATGGCGTCTCTTTCACGCGTGGGATCAACCGCCAGAGAGAAAGAATTTCAATTTCCCCATGGGTTTTAAAGCACAGTCATGACATCACTGTATTTGGTATCCGGTATCATCTCTGTATCCAATACCATTACAGAGAGTCAGAAGAATGGGTGGAGATAGAACATGGCATCGAGTACAGGGATTGGTGTGTTCCAGTGAAAGGGGAGAAGATGGGCCATAAAGTGAAGCAGGGAATTGTGGGTACTGTGGCTATGGCATGGCAGCCCCCCCCCCCCACACACACACACACAAACATTTATCACCCACAGACAGATGGCTTGGTTGAGCAATTTAACTGAACCCTTAAAAACCTAATTCACAAATTTGTGAACAAAGACACATGTAACTGGAATAAATGGCTTGAGCCCCTGTTATTTGCAGTACGAGAGGTCCCACAAGCCTTCATGGGGTTTTCCCCATTTGAATTGTTGTACGGATGTAAGCTGTGTGGTGTCCTTGATGTCATATGTGAAATCTGGGAGGAGAGATCTTCTTCTAGTAAAAATTAAATTCAATAGGTTCTCGACCTGTACACAAAACTCCATGCACTCAGTCACCTAACCCAGGTGAATTAGTGGCAGGCTGAGGAATGTCAGTCCCGGCTGTACAACAGGGGTGCACGCCTGCAGGTGTTCACACAGTATTCATGCTGTTCCCCATGTCAAGCTTGAAAAGTGGAAACGGCCCTTTGAGGTTACATGGCAAGTTGGGGACATCAGCTATGAGGTGAAGCAAATGGATAGGGGCCAAATTCTGCAGATATACCACATCAATCTGCTTAAACTATGGAATGCGGGGGTCCACATGGTGTTGGCAACAGCAGTTCCAGAGAGGGAGGAGCTTGGGCTGGAAGTAAAAACAAATGTAGTCACTCAACCAAAACCAGTACTCTGTGGAGACCACCTCTCACCTTCCCAACTCATAGAGGTTGCCAAGTTGCAAGCGGAGTTTTCTGATGTGTTCTCGCCCCTTCCTGGTCTCACCCACCTCATAGAACACCACATTGAGCTGCCCCTGGGGGTGGTGGTGCATAGGTGCCCATACTGCTTACTCAAACAAGAAAATTGTAGTTCAGGATGAACTCAAGGCCATGCTCGAAATGGGGATAGTCAAGGAGTCTCACAGTGACTGCAGCAGCCTGGTGGTCTTGGTTCCCAAGGTCAACAGGTTGGTCCAGTTCTGTGTGGACTGCAGAAAATCAACACGGTGTCTAAATTTGACAGGTCCCTGATGCCTCGCATTGACGAGTTGCTCAATTGGTTAGGCGAAGCTCATTTTATTCAACACTGGATTTCACAAAGGGATATTGGCAGATCCCCTTGACTCCCCTAGCCTGTGAAAAAATAGACTTTTCCACCCCATTCAGTTTACACGAGTTTGTCACCCTTCTGTTTGGGTTATTCGGGCCCCAGCAACATTCCAACATCTCTTGGACAAAGTCCTTCACCCACGTGCTGCCTCTGCCATGGCACATAAAACATCTTAGGGCTTTTCTAGAGTTGTTAAGGTGTGTTAAGCTCCTCGGGCTAACCCAAAGATGTGTGCAATTGGGCATGTGGAAGTATGGTATCTGGGCTTCCACTTGGGTCAAGGGCAGGCACATCCTCAAATTGACAAGACTGCAACCATTGCAACCTGTCTGAGGCCCAAGACCAAAAAAGTGGTGAGACAGTTCCAGGGGCTGGCTGGCTATTATCATAGGTTTATGCCTAACTCTTTGGCTGTCACCAACCCACTGCCTGATCTCACTAAAAAGGTGGCAGCAGATCCTGTCCAGTGGACGAAGCCATGTCAATGGGCTTTCACCCAGGTAACAGTTGCACTCTGTGGCGTGCCACTATTACACTCCCCTAATTTCTCTCTCCCCCTTTATTTTGCAGACTGATGCATTGGACAGAGGGCAGGGGGTTGTTTTGTCCCAGATGGTGGAGGGAGAGGAGCATTGTACATTAGCTGCAAACTCTTAGTGTGAGACACTAAGTACAACAACATTGAGAAGGAGTGTCTGGCCATCAAGTGGGTGGTCCTCACCCTCCGATACTACCTGCTGGGGCACTCTTTCACCTTCTGTTCAGATCATGCCCCGCTCTAGTGGCTCCACTGCATGAAGGATGGCAACAAACAGATCACCTATTGGTATCTTGCTCTGCAGCCCTTTAAGTTCAAGGTGGTCCACAGTCCAGGAGCACAGATGGTGGTGGCAGATTACCTCTCCTGTCAGGAGGAAGTCAGTTGCTGGTCAGATGGCTCCCCGGTCTGAGTGGCACGGTGGGGGTTTGTGGCAGCAGGGGCGTGGTTGAGGGCAAGTTTGTAAATGGAAGGCGAGGCCAGAAAACATGTGTGGCAAGACAATTACACAGGTGTCAAATTAATGGTGCATGTGCGTGTGTGTCTTGCAGTGATAGCTGGGGGCTTATGCAGAGAGGAAGCAGAGAGGGGAAGAGTTTTCCCTGCACACTGTGTGGTGTGTGTGTGTGTTTCGTTTTCACTGGTGAAACACCGGACAAATGGATTAAAATAATCTGTATTCTAAATGGATTATATTTCAAAAATTGAATTTTCACAGCGTGCGACAGCAGCGGCAAACCTTTTGGATTACCCCTTCTAAAATACAAACACAAAAAACAATCACAAATCGTGATGGAATTTCATCATAATATGAATGAATAAACATCGTTTTTCACGTAAGTTGACATATGTGGGTAGTTGCCCGATCGGGCAAGCATTTGTGAGAGTCTGGTTGTCCGAATCTATTGAATGGTTGCCCCGGGAAATCAGGCTACTGTTAATGTCGAGCCCTGGAAGAGGTCAGCATCTCAATCTTAGGATTGACATGTAACTCAGAGGGACAGACAGAGGGGGGAGGGAGGAGAAAGAGAGAGAAAACATAGGTTGTTAGGTATGCCCAATGTCACCTGATGAGGAGGAACTATGATAGCATAACTACAAGGGGAGAGCCAGAAGGTAACACAGACATGAGGGCACCCCGAGACATAAAGCAGCCAGCCACAACACCATCAACAAACTTGAGTGAGCAAGTGAGTGGGGGACTGACAGCATCCAAACATCCCAGCTTAACAAAAGACTATGCCTGAGGACCCTCCAGATCTACTCCTTTACCTAATAAAATTAACAAAAGGCTTGACTAAACAGATATGTTTTCAGCCTAGACTTAAACGCTGAGACTGTGTCTGATTCCTGAACACTACTTGGAAGGCTGTTCCATAACTGTGGGGCTTTGTAAGAAAAGGCTCTGCCCCCTGATGTAGCCTTCACTATATGAGGTACCAGCAGATAGCCTGCACCTTTTGATCTAAGTAGGCATGGTGAGTCCTAAAGGACCAGAAATCCACTCAGGTACTGTGGCGCGAGACCATTCAGTGCTTTAAAGGTCAATAGTAGTATTTTATAAACAATACAAAATTTGATTGGGAGCCAATGCAGTGTGAATATGACAGGGGTGATGTGGTCATATTTTCTAGTTCAGGTAAGGACTCTTGCTGCTGCATTTTGAACTACCTGGAGCTTGTTTATGCACTTATTGGAACATCCAGACAGTAAGGCATTACAATAATCCAACCTGGAGGTAACAAAAGCATGAACTAGTTTTTCTACATCATGTAGGGACATTAAATTTCTTATCTTAGCAATATTTCTGAGATAAAAGAAAGCTATCCGGGTAATGTTATCGTTATGTTTCAAATGAAAGACTGGGGTCAATAATCACACCGAGGTCTTTTACTGCTGCACGTGAAGAAACAGAAAGGCCATCCAGAATTACTGTGTAATCAGAAAACCTAATTCTAGCTGCATGTGGTCCTAGTACAAGTACTTCAGTCTTGTCAGAGTTGAGCAGAAGGAAGTTAAAAATCATCCAGTGTCTAATGTCCTTTACACATTCCTCAATTCTATTAAGCTGGTGTCTCTCATCTAGTTTTGCAGAAACATACAACTGTGTGTAATCAGCATAACAGTGGAAACTAATACAATGTTTACGAATAATGTCACCCAGAGGTAACATATATAAAGAAAAAAGCAGTGGGCCTAAGACAGAACCTTGTGGAACACCAAACTTTACCTCAGTATGTCTAGAAAAATTACCATTCACCTCAGCATACTGTTAGTGATCAGTTAAATAAAAGCTGAGCCATGAGAGGGCCATTCCCTTAACTCCCACAACATTTTCTAGTCTATCCAGGAGAATGGAATTATCAGTGGTATCAAATGCTGCACTAAGATCAAGCAACACAAGCAGCGAGACACTTCCCTGATCAGACGCCAACAGTAGGTCGTTTACTACTTTAACCAGAGCTGTCTTGGTGCTATGATGAGGTCTAAATCCTGACTGATACATTTCATGGATGTTATTTTTATGTAAATATGAGCATAACTGCTGTGCCACAGCTTTTTCTAGGATCTTGGAGATAAAGGGGAGGTTTGATATTGGCTTATACCATAAATTCCGGACTACAGGGCGCACCTGATTAAAAGCCGCATGCTCAAATTTAAGAAAGAAAATCAATTTTGTAATTGTACAAGCCGCACCAGATTTTAAGCCGCAGGCGCAGGCTCCTTCAAATTCACATTCATTTCTTAGATTTAAAAAAATAAAAACACTGTTATTCTTCTTAAGCATTGTTGAGATATTTACCCAGAAAGATATTACAGGTGAGATTTTTAAAAACTTTTTTATTTAATCCGCTTAGCAACATAAACAAATGAATTACATACCTACATATTGTACGTGTTTTTTATAACGGTGCCTGTAACGTGGCTACTCCGAAATACAGCATACGTTTGTATCGAAACACATAACTACATTGTACGCTATAGGTTGCTGTTTTTTTACTCAACAGTGCATAAACAGTATTCCTGATTCTTCTAATAACTTTTAACTTAATAACTTAACTTATAACATACTTAACAAACTTATAATTTATAACATATACCACATACCGCATCCTAGGCCTACCAGAAAAAGTCACTCATCGCTCTCTTTCTCCTCCGCACTAAAACCATCAAAGTCCTCTAATTCAGTGTCCGAATTAAACAGCCCCAGGATCTCATCACTCACAGTCTCATCGCTCTCTTTCTCCTCTGCACTAAAACCATCAAAGTCCTCTTTGTCCGAATTAAACAGCCCCAGGATCTCATCACTCACAGTCTCCTCGCTTTCGATGTCACTTGAGTGTATGCCATCTTCATCGCGCAGCAGCCCAGCCTTTCTAAACCCATTGGTGATGGTTGATATTTTGACACGGCTCCACGCATTTAGGATCCACTGGCAGACTTGAGTGAAAGATGCTCTTCGCATGCGTCCTGTTTTTGTAAAAGATTTCTCGTCGCTTGTCATCCAAGTCTCCCACTCTTTGTGCAGTGCCACTTTAAATGCCCAGTTAACGCTGATGTCCAGTGGCTGTAGATACTTAGTGGTACCCCCAGGAATCACAGCTGGAGTTGAATTTGTGCTCTTGATGGCAGCTTTCACAGGATCTGTTACATGGGCTCTCATGCTATCCATAACTAGCAATGCTTTTTTTCTGCGAAAAAAGCCTCCCGGTCGCTTTGAGTAGCACTCTCTGAGCCACTCCTTCATTAGGCTCTCCGTCATCCAACCTCTCTCATTGACTTTCACCACAATTCCCTTTGGGAATTTTTCTTTTGGCATTGTCAGCCGCTTAAAAATGACCATGGGTGGAAGCTTTAGTCCTGATGCTGCACAGCTCAGAACACAGGTAAAATGTGTCCTCTCGTGGCCGCTTGTTTTTAGTGTGACGGAGGAGTCACCTTTTTTATTTACAGTCCGAGTGAGAGGCAGGTCGAATGTCAGAGGTACTTCATCCATATTTATTATTTCATCTGGCCCGATGGTATTCTCCGCTATCTTTGTTTGAGTGAATGTGCGGAATGCAGCAAGTTTCTCCTCATAGTCGGGAGGGAGCTGCTGGCACAAAGTCGTGCGTGCCCTAACTGACAGGCTTTTCCTTCTCATAAATCAAAAAAAACCACCACGATGGCCCACCTTTAAAATCTTCTATTTTCATCTCGGTCGCGATTGATTTAGCCTTCAGTCTGATTTGTACAGTGGAAACACCGCGGCCGCCTGCTGTCTGTGTGTTAACCCAGTCCTCCATTAAGTTTTCAAGCTCAGGCCATCTGCTATGGTTACCTCTGAAAGCTTTGGTCGTCTTTTTGCATTGGCTCAGTTCTTCTTGCTGGCGCCTCCACCTTCTCACCATCGATTCATTTATGCCAAGATTATGGGCGGCAGCTCGATTTCCTTCTTTAACTGCCAGAGATATCGCTTTTAGCTTAAAAGCTGCATCATAAGCTTTTCTTCTAGCATTTTCCATGTTGATGAGGGTCAGTACAAATGACTGATACAAATGACTGTTGCTGGGGAAAATGTTTTTCCCGCCAAAAAAAAAAAAAAGCCGCACCATAGTATAAGCTGCAGTGTTTAAAGTGTAGCGAAAAAGTAGCGGCTTATAGTCCGGAATTTACGATAATTGGACAGCTGACAGGGATCAAGGTCAGTTTTTTTTTAATCAGGGCTTTGATAACTACAAGTTTAAAGGATTTGGGTACATAGCCGATCCTGAGAGAATAATTTATTATTTTCAGAAATGGTTCAATTACTTCAGGTATTATCTGTTTGAATAGACATGTAGGTAAGGGATCTAGTACACAAGTTGAGGATTTTGATGTGGAGATTAATGAAAGTAGTTCAATTTCTCTAAGGGGAGTAAAATTTTCTAATTGCTGATCTGATACAGGTATTTGTTAATTACAGGGTCACATAAATTGTCACTTAGGTTGTCTGACCTTAAATTAGTAGTTTGAATTTTTTTCGGATATTTTCAATTTTGTCTTTGAAAAAATTCATGAAGTCATTGCTACTACATACTGCAGGCATACATGTGTCTATAGTGGACTTATTCCTGGTTAATTTTGCTACAGTATTAAATAGGAATCTAGGATTATTTTTGTTATCCTCTATGAGGGTGGAGAGATATGTTGATCTAGCAGCACTAAGAGCTTTTCTATACTTCAGGAAGTTCTCCTTCCAAACCAATTTGAATGCTACCAATTTTGTTTAATGCCATTTACGTTCCAATTTTCAAGTGGTCTGTTTTAAAGTGCGAGTGTCATTGTTATACCAGGGTGCTGATTTTTTTTCTCTCTGATCATTTTCCTTTTAAGAGGAGCTACATTATCTAAAGTATAGCGGAACATTAACTCCAAGCATTCAGTTGCCTGATCAAGTTCTGCAGAGACTGACAGTGACCCAATCAAAGTTGATAACTCTGGGAGATCATTTATAAAGCTCTGTGCAGTAGTTGATGTGAATACAACTACTGCATTAAACATGTATGTTTAATACAGTAGCATATTTTGCATGAGATGAGATGATGATCTGACATAACTTTAGACTGTGGAAGTGTGACTATATTTTCTATGTTTAACCCAAATGTTAGTATTAGATCGAGAGTGTGACCACCATTATGGGTCGGTCCTATGACATTCTGATTAACCCCTACTGAATCTAAAATGGACATAAACACTGTTTTCAAAGGGTATTCTGGGTTATTGAAGTGAATATTAAAATCTACAACAACTAAAGTTTTGTCTAAGGAAATAACCAGGTCTGAGATAAAATCTGCAAATTCAGAAAGAAACTCAGAATATGGCCCAGGGCCTGTAAATAATAAGTAACGGAATTAACTGGGTAGACTTATTTTTCAAGGCAACATACATTATATGAGTATGAAGAACTTCAAATGTATTAAATTTATAACTAGGTTTTTGTGTTACACCTAGATAATCTTTATAAATAACCGTGACACCTCCTCCTCTGCCAGTTAGACAAGGCTGGTTGATATAACTGTATGCAGGAAAACTAGCTTCATTTAATGCTATATATTCATTTGGTTTAATCCATGTTTCTGTTAAACGCAGTACATTAAACTCCTGATCAGTGATAAGTTCATTAACAATTAGCGCTTTAGATGTAAGAGATCTAATATTTAATAGCCCCACATTTAGATCAAAGGTGCTGGCAGCAGCTGTACAGTCAGTATGATCTAATTTTATATTGATTAGGTTACTGGAACAAACTCTGAGTATTTCTACTTTTTTGTTTAGCTTGGGGAACAGACACAGTCTCAATGTAGTGGAACCTGAGTGACGACTCTGTGCAGCTAGCAGACAGTCAGTTTAGCCTGTTTGTCTGCTCCCTGGCCTTGGCTCTGGATTTTCAGAAGTTAACTAGGCCTGTTCTGAGACTATGAGCTATGCTGCAAGAAATGAGAGCAGCGCCTTCCCGAGTGGGATGGATACCGTCCTGCCCTAACAGGCCAGCAGTGGCCTCAAAATTAGTCCAATTATCTATAAAGCCCACACTGTTTTCAGAGCACCACCTGGACAACCAGCAGTTCAGTGACCATAACCTGCTGTAAGCTATATCGCCACATCACATTGGGATGGGGCCAGAGCATACTACAGCATTGGACATCGCCTTTGCTAATTTAAACACCTCTACAAAGTCTTGTCTCATCTCGTCTTCATCCACTTTATCCGGGGCTGGGTCACGGAGGCAGCAGTTTGAGCATGGAAGCCCAAACTTCCCTTTCCCCAGACACCTCGGCCAGCTCCTTGGGAAGAACACCGAGGCGTTCCCAGGCCAGCCGAGAGACATAGTCCCTCCAGCTTGTCCTGGGTCTTCCCCAAGGCCTCCTCCCAGGGGGACATGCCTGGAACACCTCCCCAGGGAGGCGTCCAGGACCTCTACAAAGTTCATCTTAGTAACCTCAGACTGACGAAGGCGTATATCATTAGCTCCTACATGAATAACTATCTTTGAGTACCTGTGCTTGCCTAGAACCCTAAGATTACCTATTATGTCTGGCGCCCTGGCTCCTGGTATACACCTGACTAAAGCTGCTGGTGCCCCTAAAGGCCTAGCTAATTTCACGTGCCGTATGATAGAGTCCCCTATAACCAGAGCTCTAGTGAGTAACAGTGAACCCATTATCACTGCCTATTTTGGGAAACAATTTAGGCAATGATAGTGGGTAACATCTTTTGTTAGTCTTATGTTAGGTTCCCACTATTTACTCCAAACAAGCTGTAAACTTAACACTTAAATTGCAGTCATTGTTCACTGTAAATGTTGTTCAAATATTCAAAGGGAATGTGATTACAAAGACATGGGCACATTGTTACACTTAAATACAGTTATGGTTTTATTGTAAGATTTCTTGTTTGTGTTTTGTTTCCACGCTTAACACTAAACAGGATGTAGATTTTGCTGTTTACATTCAATGGTTAGGGTGGCATGGTGGTGTAGTGGTTAGCACTGTCATCTCACAGCAAGAAGGTCCTGGGTTTGAGCCCAGTGGCTGTCAAGGGCCTTTCTGTGTGGAGTTTGCATGTTATCCCTGTGTCTGTGTGGGTCCCCTGCGGGTGCCCCGGTTTCCCCCAAAGACATACAGGTTAGGCTAATTGGTGGCTCTAAATTGACCGTAGGTGTGAATAGTTGTTTGTCTCTATGTGTCAACCCTGCGATGACCTGGCGACTTGTCCAGGGTGTACCCTGCCTCTTGCCCGTAGTCAGCTGGAATAGGCTCCAGCTTGCCTGTGACCCTGTACAGGATAAGCAACTAATGTTGGCCCAACTTATTTTACTCAGGGTAGATCAATCTAATTTAGTAGTGTAATTTTAGAATTATAAAAATTAGTTGAACTAACCCAATTAAATTAAGTTTTACTGAATCCTTATAGTTAAATTGAATCGACTCTAATAAATTTTATCAACTGAACCCAAGTACATCAAGTTGGACCCAACCATAGTACTGTAAATAAGTTAATTCAGCTTAAATAAATTAAATTGATTCAACTGAAGTGCATTAAGTTGGACCAACAGAACTGCTTAATGTTCAAAGTAAGCCATCTAATTGTGTGGAAATATTTTCCATGTTTTTTTTATGTTCATTCAAAGAGTAATTTTTTTTGAGTGAAGGTTAGAGGAAATTTGGCAATTAAATGCTTTGTTGATTACACAGATTCTGGATTTGAATCATCTCAGATGATTTTGCCCTTACTGGATGTGTGTGGGGCGGCACAGTGGTGTAGTGGTTAGCACCATCATCTCACAGCAAGATGGTCCTGGGTTCGAGCCCAGCGGCCGACGAGGGCAGAGATGCCTACCCCAAATTTTGAATTTCAGTATTCTTGAAAACATTTTTCAGTATTTTGGAATGACTTTCAGTAACATTAATTTATGCGCATCTACATTATAAAGAGGTGTATATACCAATATGTTTAACATTTAAATTATTAAAAAGAACTGTTTTGTGTGAATTGAATAAACAAAACACGAGCAGCCATCTCAATTGAATTTCCACTGAACAAATTTCTCAAGCATACAATATATCACATTTTTCTAAATACAATAGTGTTCCCTGTTTGCAGACATTACGGTTGACTACCAATCATTGGTATTGAATGTAACTCCTCAGAAGTATTATATTATATTGCCTGGCAAAATGTTCTACCTGTTAACAGATTCTAATAAAATTTTTAAAAAATTCTTATTTCATGCCAAAGAGAGTCCGACATTGTTATCTTAATGTCCCAATATATAAATACTTCAGCATAATGCTTCAGAAGAGACATTGAATAAAATGACATTTATAATTGTATTTAAAACAGTGGAATGATCAATTTTTTGCCACAATCCCAACACTAATAATAAAATTCTGTTTTTGATCATACTACATGTACATTTGTACTTGCAACACTGAAAAGACTTTGAATTAAAGAAGTACAGCCAGTGTTTGATATTTCAGTGAATAAAAATCATACATGTAAAAATAAACTGAATAAGTTTAACTCACATTTCATGGCACTAATCGGCAAGTTCAACTCCAAGCATAAGTCAACCATCACCGCTTCAGCACGGGTCACGTTCCGTGTCTTTTCATCCACAGATTTCGTAAAAAACTGATGGATAACCCCAGATTTACTTTCCGCCTGACTCGCCATTTCAGCATACTCCATATGTTGTTTTTTTTTGTAGTTGACATGCCGCGTGCAGTCATCACGACCACCATGAGTGATGTTAATGTCAGTTCTACACAGTTTGCAGTGCACGTATCCATTGCCCTTTTGACTGGGTGTAATGCACGGCCATTCTACTGTATATCATGGGAGGAACACCTGAGACCTGTGTTTCACTTGTCCTGATACTGAGCGTTTCATTTCCACTATTGAGAAGCAGCATCATGCGTGTGTGATGCCAAGTGAAAATAGCGTGAACAAATGTGCAGAATCTGCGCATGTCACACACAGCATGTGCGGAATCTGCGCATGTCACACACAGCATGTGTGGTATCTGCGCATGTCACGCACAGCATGTGCGGTATCTGCGCATGTCACGCACAGCATGTGCGGTTGTCATAAAAATAAATGCCCGTGAATCGCGCATGGATTGAAAAAGTCGCTTGCTCTTTTTTTAATATAGACAATTTTCAATATAGACAATTAGTCTTCAACAGGCAGTAGGTTCCCTGGGTGCCAGTGTGAGTTGTGGCTGGGGTCAAGTGTGCCCATATGATGCCACTCCTATTTCAGAGGCATCTACCTCCACTAAGAAGGGCTTGGATGGGTCTGAGTGCTTGAGGATGGGGGATGTAGTGAATGCTACTTTGAGCTTAGTGAAGGCCTCATCTGCTGGTTTTTATTACATGCCAGTCACTTGGGGGCCTTTCTAAGGAGGGATGTAGGTGTTGGGTGGATATGGGGCTAAAGCTGCAGATGAACCATCAATAAAAGTTAGTGAACCCAGGGAAGCACTCTTTGATGGTCTTGGATGCAGGTCAGTCACAGCAGCCACTTTGGCTTTGTCCATGGCTGCACCTTTTGGGCCTATGATATAACCCAGGAAAAAAAATGATGGAAATGTGGAACTCGCATTTCTCACTGGAGGGCTGGATGGGACTTGCTTGGTATGGTGAACATGGCTGTCGAGAGAGGGGGATAAGTTTAGAATGTGGTCAATACAGTGGTGCTTGAAAGGTTGTGAACCCTTTAGAATTTTCTATATTTCTGCATAAATATGACCTAAAACATCATCAGATTTTCACACAAGTCCTAAAACTAGATAAAGATAACCCAGTTAAACAAATGAGACAAAAATATTATACTTGGTCATTTATTTATTGAGGAAAATGATCCAATATTACAAATCTGTAAGTGGCAAAAGTATGTGAATCTTTGCTTTCGGTATCTGCTGTGACCCCCTTGTGCAGCAATAACTGCAACTAAACATTTCCAGTAACTGTTGATCAGTCCTGTGCACTGTCTTGGAGGAATTTTAGCCCAGTCCTCTGTACAGAACAGCTTCAACTCTGGGATGTTGATGGGTTTCCTCACATGAACTTCTCGCTTCAGGTCCTTCCACAATATTTTGATTGGATTAAGATCAGGACTTTGACTTGGCCATTCCAAAACATTAACTTTTTATTCTTCTTTAACCATTCTTTGGTAGAATGACTTGTGTGCTTAGGGTCGTTGTCTTGCTGCATGACCCACCTTTTCTTGAGATTCAGTTCATGGACCAATGTCCTGACATTTTCCTTTAGAACTCGCTGGTATAATTCAGAATTCATAGTTCCATCAATGATGGCAAGCCGTCCTAGCCCAGATGCAGCAAAACAGGCCCAAACCATGATACTACTACCATGTTTCACAGATGGGATAAGGTTCTTATGCTGGAATGCAGTGTTTTCCTTTCTCCAAACATAACGCTTCTCATTTAAGAAGAAGAAACCTTTATTTGTCACATGCACACTTCAAGCACAGTGAAATTCATCACTGTGCTTGCATTTAACCCATCTGAAGCAGTGAACACACATGCACACACACACCCAGAGCAGTGGGCAGCCACACTAGAGTGCCCGGGGAGCAGTCAGGGGTTAGGTACCTTGCTCAAGGGCACTTTAGCCCAAGACCACCCCACTTTAACCTAACTGCATGTCTTTGGACTGTAGGGGAAACTGGAGCACCCGGAGGAAACCCACACAGACACGGAGAGAGCATGCAAACTCCACACAGAAAGACCCTCACCAGCCGCTGGGTTCGAACCCAGAACCTTCTTGCTGTGAGGCGACCATGCTAACCACTACACCACCATGCCGAGTTTGCATCAACAACACTTTTTCTGAGGTCCTCAGAAATCTCCTTTGTTTGTGCCATGATACACTTACACAAACGTGTTGTGACGATCAGACTTTGATAGATCCCTGTTCTTTAAATAAAACAGGGTGCCCACTCACACCTGATTGTCATTCCATTGATTGAAAACAGCTGACTCTAATTTCACCTTCAAATTAACTGCTAATCCTAGAGGTTCACATACTTTTGCCACTCACAGATTTGTAATATTGGATCATTTTCCTCATATTGTATTTTGGTCTCATCCGTTGACAAAACATTTTTCCAATAGCCTTCTGGTTTGTCCACATGATCTTTAGCAAACTGCAGACAAGCAGCAATGTTCTTTTTGGAGAGCAGTGGCTTTCTCCTTGCAACCCTGCCATGCACACCATTGTTGTTCAGTGTTCTCCTGATGGTGGACTCATGAACATTAACATTTGCCAATGTGAGAGAGGCCTTCAGTTGCTTAGAAATTGCCCTGTGGTCCTTTGTGACCTCACCGACTATTACACACCTTGCTCTTGGAGTGATCTTTGTTGGTCGACCACTCCTGGGGAGGGTAACAATGGTCTTGAATTACCTCCATTTGTACACAATCTGTCTGACTGTGAATTGGTGGAGTCCAAACCCTTTAGAGATGGTTTTGTAACCTTTTCCAGCCTGATGAGCATCAACAACACTTTTTCTAAGGTCCTCAGAAATCTCCTTTGTTCGTGCCATGATACACTTCCACAAACATGTGTTGTGAAGATCAGACTTTGACAGATCCCTGTTCTTTAAATAAAACAGGGTCCCCACTCGGCACGGTGGTGTAGTGGTTAGCACTGTCGCCTCACAGCAAGAAGGTCCGGGTTCGAGCCCCGTGGCCGGCGAGGGCCTTTCTGTGTGGAGTTTGCATGTTCTCCCCGTGTCCGCGTGGGTTTCCTCCGGGTGCTCCGGTTTCCCCCACAGTCCAAAGACATGCAGGTTAGGTTAACTGGTGACTCTAAATTGACCGTAGGTGTGAATGTGAGTGTGAATGGTTGTCTGTGTCTATGTGTCAGCCCTGTGATGACCTGGCGACTTGTCCAGGGTGTACCCCGCCTTTCGCCCGTAGTCAGCTGGGATAGGCTCCAGCTTGCCTGCGACCCTGTAGAAGGATAAAGCGGCTAGAGATAATGAGATGAGATGAGGGTGCCCACTCACACCTGATTGTCATCCCATTGATTGAAAACACCTGACTCTAGTTTCACCTTCAAATTAACTGCTAATCCTAGAGGTTCACATACTTTTGCCACTCTCAGATTTGTAATATTGGATGATTTTCTTCAATAAATAAATGACCAAGTATAATATTTTTGTCTCATTTGTTTAACTGGGTTCTCTTTATCTACTTTTAGGACTTGTGTGAAAATCTGATGATGTTTTAGGTCATATTTATGCAGAAATATAGAAAGTTCTAAAGGGTTCACAAACTTTCAAGCACCACTGTATATGCGATACTGAATTTGTCCAGAAACTCCCTCAGCACATAATTTAAGAGAAGCGGGAACGTTGAAGGGGCACAAGAGAGCCCATATGGCATGGCAAAGTACTGAAAGTAGCCAGCAGTGGTGTTAACACCCTCTTTGACTTGTCACTTTGTCTTCTGTGCACAAGGCTGTAGGTACGTCCATAGGTCAAGCTTCATAAAAGCTTTGGCCAAAAGGAACTGTTTTATCGTTGAGGGGACCAGAGAGAGGGGTACTGATCTTTCACTGTGATCTGGTTTAGCCTTCAAAAGTCAATACAGGGGAAAAAGTCCCCTTTCTTTCTCCACAAAGAAGAATCCTGCTGAGGCAGGAGAGGTGGACTGATGAATGTACCCTTGCTGGAGGGCTTCCTAGATCTAGTCTTCTATGGCTAGTTGTTCTGCACAACAAGCCTACATGGTGTTCCATGTCGGTCTCTCCAGAGTGGTGAATGCAGTGACAAGAGATGCAGACAGTTGTGGAAGCATCATGATGACCATGGAGTAATCTCCCAATTGTGCAACAAAATCCGGGTGTTTTGGAGATGCATCCAGGGGAATCCAAGTTTGACAAGATGTTTTGTGGTGACAGTGATAAGGAAGGAAATCAACTCCTGATGGAGTGCGCTGACCTGAAGCAGGAGGGTTTTGGTGCAGAGAGTGTTATAGGCCCTGCCCTTTCTTTTGAGAGGAAGAGCTGTCCATTTTGGGAGGAGCTATCCATGGAGGGAGGAGTGGCTTGCTGTGGGGTGGAACTTTCCTGCTTGATTGCCAATGCAGCGCACCTGCCCTGATATATAAAGCTGCTTTTCTCTCTCTCTCTCTCTCTCTCTCTCTTTTGCTTTTGCCTTGACCCCATCCTCAGGCCATATGCACAACATGCCAGTGCATCTTCAGGTTTTCTTTTTGGTAACATTCATTTTAGTTGAATTTTTCTTTTTGGTCTGCATATCAGTCTGGCACCTCTTGCTTTTCATGTTGTTCTTTTTCATTTTTTTCTTAGTTGCCTTTGTTAGGTGGGGAGGACATTGGGTCTAAACTCCTATTGCAGGGGCGTCCAGACCTCCCCTTTTTGTTATGTTCTTTGATTTGCTGACCAGTCTGTTTCAGTCTTTTCTTTGTTTTTGCTGACATTTTGTTGCTTAATAAAAGTAAGTTTTGGGGTTATATATTTACAACTTTGGTTGTATGCAATACTATGATAACTTTGGCCACCATATTAAGAGTTAAAACTTAGTTATTGCTTTCACACCTCCACCTTCACACCTCACCTGCTTCACTGCTGAATTTGCACTACAACATTAAAATAGAAACTAAACCACATCCTTGAACTGGTCTCAGTTCTCAGGCCTCTCAAACTGTCACTGCCCTCTGTGTGTGTACAGGACTTATGAGAAATCTTTGTTTCTGCTCTTATTTTCTATTATCTTTAACAGATAGGTAAATAATAATTGGTGATTATTTAAAAAAAAGTTATCTGCATTAGGTTAGTATTTGTGTGTCAGCCCTGTGATGACCTGGCGACTTGTCCAGGGTGTACCCCGCCTTTCGCCCGTAGTCAGCTGGGATAGGCTCCAGCTTGCCTGCGACCCTGTAGAATAGGATAAAGCAGCTAGAGATAATGAGATGAGATAGTGAACTTCACACATCTGACGTGTCAACTGACTCAAAACGGATAGTGAGTGAGTGAATTCCTGTTGTCAGATATTTCCCTGCACAGACCATAATAGTAACAAAAATGGAAACTAGGTAGGCATGTAGTTATAAGGCATTTCCTCAGTAAGTCTAGTTAAATGCTAACATGTTTAAAAAAAAAACTTTCTATGCACAAGAAAGACCACCAGAGTCACACCACAGCAGCTAAAGACATTTCACATTCACTGCTGAATTTGCACTACAACATTAAAATAGAAACTAAACCACATCCTTGAACTGGTCTCAGTTCTCAGGCCTCTCAAACTGTCACTGCCCTCTGTGTGTGTACAGGACTTATGAGAAATCTTTGTTTCTGCTCTTATTTTCTATTATTTTTAATAGATAGGTAAATAATAATTGGTGATTATTTAAAAAAAAGTTATCTGCATTAGGTTAGTATTTGTGTGTCAGCCCTGTGATGACCTGGCGACTTGTCCATTTCCAAAATTTCCACTTTTGTTACCATAATAGTAACAAAAATGGAAACTAGGTAGGCATGTAGTTATAAGGCATTTTCTCAGTAAGTCTAGTTAAATGCTAACATGTTTTAAAAAAAAAACTTTCTATGCACAAGAAAGACCACCAGAGTCACACCACAGCAGCTAAAGACATTTCAGTTAGCCACGGCTGTGACTTCCACTGATGAAAGTACAAACACCATGCAGTCATTTTCTTTTAGCAGATCAAATGATCATGAGAGGTTGTCACTGAGCAGCAGATGACAGCAGGACACAGAAGATCAGGTACAGATTCCAACAATACATATTCATTTACACTCATCAGATTATTTAAACCCTGTGTTTTAAACTTGCTCAACTTGTACTCTTAACTTTTGAACTATCATCGTTACCAAGAGTAGTTACACATCAAACTGAACCCTTCTCATAACAGATATGGATACACTGATCCACCTGAGCAGTCATGCTGAAGTACACACAATGTCCCAATGACACAATAAACTCATCACTCAAGACATTCTGACTGCAGATGAACAACTTTATACCCCACCACTCACTCTAATGAAGACACAAAGAGAACATTTACTCACAGAGTATCACAGGGAGTGGACTGAACTCCATCCTGTAACTCTACTGACTGACTGACTGACTGACTGACTGACTGACAGAGCAGTGATGTGTGTTAAAGCCTCACCACTTCCTGTGACAGAGAGAGAGAGAGAGAGAGAGAGAGAGAGAGAGAGATATTCACCGTATGAATGTCCAGCTGAAATAATCAGAAGCAATTATATGATGAAATCATGTGAGCTTAATACAGTTATAATATACTAATAGTATAATATACTGATTAATTATAATGATATAGTGAGCTATTAATGATTGTTTTCCTAATAAAGTGGCCAGTGAGGATATGTTCAGAAATCCCATTCTGAATAGTCATCCTCTAACACTGTCACTGCTCGATGTGTACAGTGTGAATGTGAAGTGTTTGTTCCTGCAGATACACAGGATTAGTACTCAGACGCTTGAACATATCAGTGATGGAGATTGAAGACTGGGTGGCCATGTTTCAGTTTTGGGGTTCAGGAGAGATTCCAGTGCTGATGTCATGGTGTATCAGGGTTGGTTGGTAACTGAGTACACATTGGATGGGGATCAAGAGCATGGCTCAGTGGTGCAGAGAGATTTGGGCATACTAAGTCCATGGTAGCAACTATGCCCAATCATCCTGATTCTCAGAGCAGAAAGTTCTCAGGAAGCAGCCAATCTCCTGCTTTGCCCATTCCACCTTTCCAATTGCTTGTGTAACCAGACATGAGATTTACTGAGACCTCCAATTTCTCCATAAAGCTGGACCAGATTCAAGAGGTGAACTATATGCCCCAGTCACTCACAAACTGAACAGTTTCAAAGGAGGTGGATAGAGCAGACAGAGGGACATGATGCAGGGACTTAGAAAATTGATCGATGACCACCCTGATTGCAGTATTCTCTATGATTTCATCACCAACATAACTAAATCCAATGATGATGTGGAACTATGGGCACTGTGGAGTGGGGAGAAGCAGGAGCTTACAAGATTGTGGGTGGTAAAAGAGAGCAACTGGACTTGCTTGAAGATTCTTGAAGACGTTTCACCTCTCATCCGAAAGGCTTCTTCAGTTCAGAACTGAAGAAGCCTTTCGGATGAGAGGTGAAATGTCTTCAAGAATCTTCAAGCAAGTCCAGTTGCTCTCTTTTACCACCCACAGTTTACCATGACCTGGATGACTGAGAATCTTCACAGACACGAGCTTACCAGATAGTTAGAGTGTGGGGTACTTTGGCCTGGCACATACAGTGCATAAAGAGATGTATTTGTGAATGTTGGCAATCATGGAGGGTCACCAATATTTAGTCTTCAAAAGCCAGTAGGTTCCCTGGGTACCAGCATGACTTGTGGCTTGGGTCGTGTGCCCCCATGTGATGAGTTTACATCTCAGTTGACATGGGACAAAGATTAAATTGGAAGGACATTCAAAGAAGACTTGGTGTGTAGGTGTACTGGTGATCTCCCTGTTGACGTCCCAGGTCTTATCAAACAGGAGGGGGGTACAATGGGTTTGAGATTCTGGCCATTATTCTCAGTAGGGTGAATGAGGGACAGAGATTTAGTGTTCTTTGAACCTGTCCAGCCATTGAGCTTGGCCTGGGTTCAGGAACTTTGCCATTTTCAAGGTTTTTGTGATTGGTGAAAATCATTAGGAGATAAGCTGCTCCCTTCAGTCAGTGACACCATTCTTCCAGGGTAAGCACCACTGCCAGCAACTCACAATTTCATTTATTGTAGTTTTGCTCTTCATGTGAAATTTTCTGAGCCACTTTTGGCTGATCAGGGGCACCCTCTTTGCTGGAGAAGTACGAGGAGCACTATAGTAGAAAGGCTTTGCACTGCAAGTTGTCTCCTGAAAACTCTTCTGAAAAGGAAATGAACAAGCTGAGGTGTGCAGCTGTGACTCAAAGAGATAATAATAAAAAAAGGTGGAGCAGGTGGCTGGATATTTTTCAGGAATCAACATGTCTTGGAACAGCATCTCCCCACACAGATATGGGAAAACCATGCAAACTCCACACTGAAAGGCCCCCATCAGTCATGAAGTTCAAGCCCAGAGCCTTCTTGCTGTGAGTCAACAGTGCTAACCATGCACCGCCATGTAGCCCAACACCACTGTGCTGCCCATGCCCATGGAAGTTGACATTTAACTCCCCCAAATGATGCTGCTGTTTTCCCCCCAGCTTCCCTGGGAGGGTGGGGGGAGTACCTTGCCAGTTCCATTCTGATGCTGTATCCATGGGGATCACCAATAAGGCACTGGCAGCAGGGTACTTTTCTGTGCAATGTGGCAGATGAACCAAACAGGGTCAATGGCACACCACCAGATGGCATATGGAACAGCCATTCAAATGGCCAACATCACTTGGCAAGTAAGTTGTCACTGCAGGGCAACTACCATACCTGTCAGGTCTGTGGCACTTTTGTGCACCACTTGGCATCAAGTCTGAAGGTCCAGAGAGACAACACAATGGGGGCACAACATAATTTGTCTTTCCTTACTGTGCAAGGCACTTCATTAGGAGAGGAGAATAAGAAAGCCCTGTGGCAATGGAGTAAATGCAACAGTAGCATGTCTGAGAAGCTAGAAGTTGCTAGCAGGAACTTTACACACATTTGATGGTTGCAGCTTTGCTGAAGCTCTGGGTAATAGTGGGCTGAGGCAGGATTGTGGGTGTCCAGGCAGCCCTATTTAGGGAGAACACTGCCTGTTCTGGAAAGGGAAGGCCCTAGAAAAGGTGGGGTAAATAAAGCTTAACCAGTCCTACCTGGCTGGCTCACCATGACCAGCAGGTCTCCATAATAGCTGTAGAAAGACAAAGAATATGAAATTGATAGTTGGGACTTGGAATGTCCGCACAATGTTGGACAATGATAAGAGACCTGAGTGTAGAACAACTCTGATTGCGAAGGAACTAGATTGTTACAGCATCAATATTGCTGCACTCCAAGAGACAAAGCTTGAAAGCCAAGGACAAGTACAAGAGAGTAAATACACCTTCTTCTGGAGTGGGAATATGGACAGAAGAAAAAATGCAGAAGTTGCTTTTGCCATTTTGAATAAAATAGCTGACAAACTGCCATCACTACCAGTGGGAATATCTGAGTGAATCATAAGTTTATGTGTACCCACATGGAATGATTGTTAACTAAATCTGATCAATGTGTATGCACCTACCATGACCTACCCTGATGAAGAAAAAGAAGCCTTCTATCACAAATTAGCTGATGTGGTAGACAGGGTACCTCAAGTAGAGAAGCTTCTGCTCCTGGGAGATTTCAATGCAAGAGTAGGGAATGATCATGTAACATACGGAGGTTCTATTGGGAAATTTAGCAAGGGAAATAGGAATGCAAATGCTGAACTCATGCTCAACTTTTGTACTCAACATGAACTGTGCATCACAAATACCTACTTTCGCCAACCAGACAAAAATAACTTCACCTGGTGCCCCCCAAGATCTAAACACTTACATCTCCTTGATTATGTTGTGACTCACAGATCCAACATGAAAGAGTCAACAAAGGTAATGCAAGAAGCTGAATGCCCAACAGACCACTATATGGTCCAATCAAAGCTGAGACTCAGGCTTGCATTTCCTCGACACAAGAGAGCAGCCTCCACAACAAATACGAAACTAGACATAGACAAGTTCAAGAATGATGAGACACAGCACAAACTCAAAATAGATATAACAACTGTTCTACAGGAAAATTACCATGATCAAGAAGACACAAAACATGTTGAGGACATGTGGCAGTGGCTGAAAGATATTGTGTACACAACTACAAGTGATATACTTGGAAAGCAGAAGAAACATACACCAGACTGGTTTCAAGAACAGGCTGATTCTATCCAAGCTTTGTTAGAAGAAAAATGCAAAATTTATAACTGACATCTAAAAAATAATTCCAATAAAAGCATGAAAGATTTTAAAGCTATTAAAGCAAAAGTGCAAGGAGAAATCAGAGCCATGAAAGACAGATGATGGTGCAAGAAACCTGAGGAACTACAGGAACTGGCAGACAGGAAGGGCTACCATGTATTATTTTCCAGACTGAAGGCTCTCTATGGACCAAGAAGCAATATAGTGGTACCAGTGAAAAGTGTTGATGGAAGTATACTTCACACAAATCTGGAAAACATAAAAAGAAGGTGGAAGGAGCATCTTTCCAATGTCCTAAACCACCAAGGGTCAGCTGACCCTGAGGCATGTTGCTGGCTTGAGAGGAGACCAACAAGAGAAGATCTGTGTGTACCCATCACATCAGATGAGCTTGAGAAAGCACTCAAGGATACTAGATGTGGCAAAGCACCCAGCCAAGATGGCATCCCAGCTGACATGTTGAAGCGAGGCAGCCCCAGCCAAACAGCCGCACTCTTAAAACTGTACAGTGCATGTTAGAAGAACATGTGTCTTCCCCAACGGCATGGTGGTGTAGTGGTTAGCACTGTTGCTTTACAGCAAGAAGGTCCTGGGTTCGAGCCCAGTGGCCAGTGAGGGCCTTTCTGTGTGGAGATTGCATGTTCTCCCCGTGTCTGCGTGGGTTTCCTCCAGGTGCTCCGGTTTCCCCCACAGTCCAAAGACATGCAGGTTAGGTTAACTGGTGGCTCTAAATTGACCATAGGTGTGAATGTGAGTGTGAATGGTTGTTTGTCTATGTGTCAGCCCTGTGATGCGATGACCTGGCGACTTGTCCAGGGTGTACCCCACCTCTCGCCCATAGTCAGCTGAGATAGGCTTCAGCTTGCCTGCGACCCTGTAGAACAGGATAAGTGGCTACAGATAATGGATGGATGGATGGTGTCTTCCCCAAGATTTGAAAGATACACTAATTCTGACCATCTACAAAAATAAAGGAGTGAATGTGGAATCCACTATGGCATATTTCTTCTTTCCATTGTAGGCAAGATTCTGGCCAAGATAGTTCTAAACCGAATTAAAAATATCTCAGAAGATGTGCTTCCAGGAAGTCAGTGCAGTTTCAGGTCTGGCAGATCTACCTCAGATATGATCTTTACCCTGAGACAACTCCAAGAGAAAGCCATCGAGAAACATCAACCTATGTAAGTGGTTTTTGTAGATTTCTCAAAGGCCTTTGACACCATTGACTGAAAGATGCTTTGGAAGATACTAGAAGTACAGTGGTGTTTGAAAGTTTGTGAACCCTTTAGAATTTTCTATATTTCTGCATAAATATGACCTAAAACAACATCAGATTTTCGCACAGGTCCTAAAAGTAGATAAAGAGAACCCAGTTAAACAAATGAGACAAAAATATTATACTTGGTCATTTATTTATTGAGGAAAATGATCCAATATTACATATCTGTGAGTGGCAAAAGTATGTGAATCTTTGCTTTCAGTATCTGGTGTGACCCCCTTGTGCAGCAATAACTGCAACGAAATGTTTCTGGTAACTGTTGATCAGTCCTGCACACTGGCTTGGAGGAATTTTAGCCCATTCCTCTGTACAGAACAGCTTCAGCTGTGGGATGTTGGTGGGTTTCCTCACATGAACTGCTTGCTTCAGGTCCTTCCACAACATTTTGATTGGATTAAGGTCAGGACTTTGACTTGGCCATTCCAAAACATTAACTTTATTCTTCTTTAACCATTCTTTGGCAGAATGACTTGTGCGCTTAGGGTCATTGTCTTGCTGCATGACCCACCTTCTCTTGAGATTCAGTTCATGGACAGATGTCCTGACATGTTCCTTTCGAATTTGCTGGTATAATTCAGAATTCATTGTTCCATCAATGATGGCAAGCCATCCTGGCCCAGATGCAGCAAAACAGGCCCAAACCATGATACTACCACCACCATGTTTCACAGTTGGGGTAAGGTTTTTATGCTGGAATGCAGTGTTTTCCTTTCTCCAAACATAACGCTTCTCATTTTAACCAAAAAATTCTATTTTGGTCTCATCTGTCCACAAAAATTGATCCAATAGCCTTCTGGCTTGTCCACATGATCTTTAGCAAACTGCAGACGAGCAGCAATGTTCTTTTTGGAGAGCAGTGGCGTTCTCCTTGCAACCCTGCCATGCACACCATTGTTGTTCATTGTTCTCCTGATGGTGGACTCATGAACATTAACATTAGCCAATGTGAGAGAGGCCTTCAGTTGCTTTGAAGTTACCCTGGAGTCCTTTGTGACCTCGCCGACTATTACACGCCTTGCTCTTGGAGTGATCTTTGTTGGTCGACCACTCCTGGGGAGGGTAACAATGGTCTTGAATTTCCTCCATTTGTACACAATCTGTCTGACTGTGGATTGGTGGAGTCCAAACTCTTTAGAGATGGTTTTGTAACCTTTTCCAGCCTGATGAGCATCAACAACACTTTTTCTGAGGTCCTCAGAAATCTCCTTTGTTCATGCCATGATACACTTCCACAAACATGTGTTGTGAAGATCAGACTTTGATAGATCCGTGTTCTTTAAATAAAACAGGGTGCCCACTCACACCTGATTGTCATCCCATGAATTGAAAACACCTGACTCTAATTTTGCCTTCAATTTAATTGCTAATCCTAGAGGTTCACATACTTTTTCCCCCCACAGATATGTAATATTGGATGATTTTCCTCAGTAAATAAATGACCAAGTATAATATTTTTGTCTCATTTGTTTAAATGGGTTCTCTTTATCTACTTTTAGGACCTGTGTGAAAATCTGATGATGTCTTAAGTCATATTTATGCAGAAATATAGAAAATTCTAAAGGGTTCACAAACTTTCAAGCACCACTGTATATGGATGCCCAGAAAGACTGATATGGCTCATGAAGCTCTTCCATAAGAACTTGTCTGGGAAGGTTTCAATCAGAGGAGACATTAGTGAATCTTTTCCTGTCAATCATGGTGTCAAACAGGGATGCATTCTTGCCCCAACATTGTTTATACTCCACCTTACAGCAGTCCTAGAGACTATGGGCACTAAACTAGATAAAGGAGTCTGCATCAGCACTCAATCAGAAGGCAAACTCTTCAATCTTGTGAGACTCAAGTCCCCAATCAAAACTCGGCAAATTTCCCTTTAGATAACTGCTGTACACAGATGACTCTGCATTTGTAGCAACAGATTTGGATGACATGCAGGAAATTGTTGATTGCTTTGTCACAGCTGCAACCCACTTCGGATTGAAAATCAATATCACGAAAACAGAACTCCTGTACCAACCATCACCTGAGCCACAGGCAAGGTCAAACAATGTTGGTTTGGTCAATGGAACACCTCTTAGGAGTTCTGAGAGTTTCATCTACTTACAGTAGGCAGTGTAGTTACCAGTACAAACTCATCAGATTTGGAGGTAGAGCACCGGATTCAAGCTGCCACCAAAGCCTTCAGTGCATTAGAAAAGCAACTATGATGATGTCTCACCATGATATCAAGAGAACCACCAAGTTGAAAGTATACAACACTGCACTCTTACCATCTCTGCTTTACATCACTGAATGAATGACGTTCTACTGTAAACACTTCAAGAAACTTACCAGGCTACAACTCTGACATCTGCATCAAATCCTCAAAATTATACGGCAGGACAAGGTCCCCAATGTAGAAGTCCTCAGGCGAGCCAATACAGTAAGCTTGGAAGCTCTTATCACAGCCTCCCAACTTCGTTGGGCTGGACACATCTGGTGCATGCCTGACATGCGACTACCCAGAGCCATTTTCTACAGTGAACTGAGCCAAGAAAAGAGGAGACAAGAAGGACAGAAACTGAGGTACAAATATGTCTTGAAGAGGAACATGAAGAATGCCAGAATTATCGATCAGACATGGGAAAGGGATGCCTCGGATAGAGCAACATGGCGAAGCATAGCTAAAAGCTCAGTGTCCGCAACTAAAGACAAGCTTCAAAGGGAGTATACAACCCCGATTCCAAAAAAGTTGGGACAAAGTACAAATTGTAAATAAAAATGGAATGCAATGATGTGGAAGTTTCAAAATTCCATATTTTATTCAGAATAGAACATAGATGACATATCAAATGTTTAAACTGAGAAAATGTATCATTTAAAGAGAAAAATTAGGTGATTTTAAATTTCATGACAACAACACATCTCAAGAAAGTTGGGACAAGGCCATGTTTACCACTGTGAGACATCCCCTTTTCTCTTTAAAACAGTCTGTAAATGTCTGGGGACTGAGGAGACAAGTTGCTCAAGTTTAGGGATAGGAATGTTAACCCATTCTTGTCTAATGTAGGATTCTAGTTGCTCAACTGTCTTAGGTCTTTTTTGTCATATCTTCCGTTTTATGATGCACCAAATGTTTTCTATGGGTGAAAGATCTGGACTGCAGGCTGGCCAGTTCAGTACCCAGACCCTTCTTCTACGCAGCCATGATGCTGTAATTGATGCAGTATGTGGTTTGGCATTGTCATGTTGGAAAATGCAAGGTCTTCCCTGAAAGAGACGTCATCTGGATGGGAGCATATGTTGCTCTAGAACCCGGATATACCTTTCAGTATTGATGGTGTCTGCCCAGATGTGTAAGCTGCCCATGCCACACGCACTAATGCAACCCCATACCATCAGAGATGCAGGCTTCTGAACTGAGCGCTGATAACAACTTGGGTTGTCCTTCTCCTCTTTAGTCCGAATGACACGGCGTCCCTGATTTCCATAAAGAACTTCGAATTTTGATTCGTCTGACCACAGAACAGTTTTCCACTTTGCCACAGTCCATTTTAAATGAGCCTTGGCCCAGAGAAGACGTCTGCACTTCTGGATCATGTTTAGATACGGCGTCTTCTTTGAACTATGGAGTTTTAGCTGGCAACGGTGGATGGCACGGTGAATTGTGTTCACAGATGATGTTCTCTGGAAATATTCCTGAGCCCATTTTGTGATTTCCAATACAGAAGCATGCCTGTATGTGATGCAGTGCCGTCTAAGGGCCCGAAGATCACGGGCACCCAGTATGGTTTTCCGGCCTTGACCCTTATGCACAGAGATTCTTCCAGATTCTCTGAATCTTTTGATGATATTATGCACTGTAGATGATGATGATATGTTCAAACTCTCTGCAATTTTACACAGTCAAACTCCTTTCTGATATTGCTCCACAATTTGTCGGCGCAGAATTAGGGGGATTGGTGATTATCTTCCCATCTTTACTTCTGAGAGCCACTGCCACTCCAAGATGCTCTTTTTATACCCAGTCATGTTAATGACCTATTGCCAATTGACCTAATGAGTTGCAATTTGGTCCTCCAGCTGTTCCTTTTTTGTACCTTTAACTTTTCCAGCCTCTTATTGCCCCTGTCCCAACTTTTTTGAGATGTGTTGCTGTCATGAAATTTCAAATGAGCCAATATTTGGCATGACATTTCAAAATGTCTCACTTTCGACATTTGATATGTTGTCTATATTCTATTGTGAATACAATATCAGTTTTTGAGATTTGTAAATTATTGCATTCCATTTTTATTTACAATTTGTACTTTGTCCCAACTTTTTTGGAATCGGGGTTGTACAAGTGCTCACCAAATCAGATATTCCATGGCAGCTCAGGCAGGCTGCTCATGCCGCTGCTGCAGATGACTCTGTTGCTCTGGTGCAGGCCTCACAGCCCATCTGCGTTTCTGTGCATCCTAATGAAAGAGTCATCATCACTTGCGATGGACAGCTGATGACAACAGTCCTTGAGGATGGTGAAGTAATCTGTCAGGAATGGTTTGGAGGAGTTCAGAAGAATACAAATGCAGGTTAGTAACTTTTATTAAAGGGCTGGTGAATATCAACACAAGAATCAAAAGCTTGGTAAGTTCAGGTAAACATAAACTGAACATTACTTCACAACATGGCAGAGTTCAGAGTCCATATTTATAACAGTGTTTAATTGAAAACAGGGGCACAGGATTAATACACAGGTCAGTGTGAACATATCCAAGGAGTGCAGTGCTGGGGATTGTAGTCTATGGCGGCCATGTTTGTAGGCCACAGTGTGTTTTGGGTGTGGAGTTAGGGGTGGATTCTGGCACTGACATGACATGGTTCCTCTCCTGTTTCTTTCGTATTTTGGTACAGTCCTGTCCATCTGAAGTAAGGACTATGAAGGAGTAATTTCCTAAATAATTCACTGTCATATTTGATATCCAATAAGTTATCTCATCTCACCATCTCTAGCCGCTTTATCCTGTTCTACAGGGTCGCAGGCAAGCTGGATCCTATCCCAGCTGACTACGGGCGAAAGGCAGGGTACACCCTGGACAAGTCACCAGGTCATCACAGGGCTGACACATAGACACAGACAACCATTCACACTCACATTCACACCTACAGTCAATTTAGAGTCACTAGTTAACCTAACCTGCATGTCTTTGGACTGTGGGGGAAACCGGAGCACCCGGAGGAAACCCACGTGGACACGGGGAGAACATGCAAACTCCGCACAGAAAGGCCCTTGTCAACCACTGGGCTCGAACCCGGACCTTCTTGCTGTGAAGCGACAGCGCTAACCAGTACACCACCATACCATGCCGCCCCCCAATAAGTTATTGTAATATTTAAAAATATGTCGCACTGCCACTCAAACTAACGTGTTTATATTTTTAACCATTTTTATTTCTTGCTTTCACACCTGCAAGACTCATGAGTAATGTTTATCTCTACATAATTACTTTTGTTATTTTTGACAAAAATCAGTAAAGAATGATTACTTACTATTTAAAAAAAGAGACATCATTTTGGTATTATAGTGGTTATTTGGTGTGTATTATAGTGAACTTGCTGTCCTGAGAGGTTTCCATGCACAAACCATAATAGTAAAAAAAAAAGGAAATGTAGCTTATGAGGCATTTTCTCAGTAAATCCAGTTAATGCTAACATGGTTTTGTTAAAACCTCTCTGTTCACAGGAAAGTCCACCAGTTGCAAAGTTGGTTATTGCTTTCACACGTCCACCTTCACACCTCCACCATTCTGCTGCTGCACCACTACATTAAAATAGAAACTAAACCACATCCTTGCACTGGTCTCTGCTCTCAGGCCTCTCACACAGTCACTGCCCTGTGTGTGTACAGGACAAATGAGAAAGGTTTGTTTCTACACAAGTTTTGCTCTTATTTTTAACAGATAGGTAAATACTGATTTATTAAATAATATTTTAAGAACACAAAAAGATGACCCGAGTCTCACCACAGCAGCTAAAGACATTTCAGTTCATCACAGCCATGACTTCCATTGATGAAAGTACAAACACCATCCAGTCATTTTCTTTTAGCAGATCAAATGATCATCTCATCTCATCTCATCTCATCTCATCTCATCTCATTATCTCTAGCTGCTTTATCCTGTTCTACAGCTGGGATAGGCAAGCTGGAGCCTATCCCAGCTGACTACGGGCGAAAGGCGGGGTGCACCCTGGACAAGTCACCAGGTCATCACAGGGCTGACACATAGACACAGACAACCATTCACACTCACATTCACACCTACGGTCAATTTAGAGTCACCAGTTAACCTAACCTGCATGTCTTTGGACTGTGGGGGAAACCGGAGCACCCAGAGGAAACCCACGCGGACACGGGGGCAACATGCAAACTCCACACAGAAAGGCCCTCGTCGGCCACGGGGCTCGAACCTGGACCTTCTTGCTGTGAGGTGACAGCGCTAACCAGTACACCACCATGCCGCACTTCAAATGATCATGAGAGGTTGTTATTGAGCAGCAGATGACAGCAGGACACAGAAGATCAAATGGGGTGAAACGGGGTGATGAGATTATTTAAACCCTGTTTTAAACTTTCATAACTTGTACTCTTACCTGTTGATCTATCATAGTTACTGAGAATAGTTACACATCAAAACTAAATCCTTCTCATAACAGATATGGACCCAGATAGCATTACAGTCCTCGGCTGATGTTCTAAGGTCAGCATTGGCTCTGTCTGACAGACCAACCCTTTCCCCGGGTCAGCGTCAGATGTGAGCAGAATGATACACAGAGTGATAGGTTTATACACCTGCAGGGTGGGACCGCGCAGGCGCGCTCTTCAACAGTTTCAACAGACACCAACAATTTCTTCAACAGTTTCAAAAGCGCGGGTGTGCTCTTCAACACTTTCAACAGACACCAACAATTTGAATGAATGAATGAATGAACCCTTTATTATCACTAGTCACAAGTACCAGCAAAATTGGCCATGAACCCGTCCGTACATATGCACATACATACAATTGACAGAGGGGGAGTAGACAGGACAGGAAGACAAGGATGAAAAGAAAAAAATACAGAGAACATGAGGAGAGGGGAGGAGAAAAAAGCAACCCCCACACTATGCTCCTGTGGGGAGTACAGCGTGGGAACATTAAAAAAAACACCTCAGCACATAAGCACAAAATAACACAAGTACACTTTACAACATGAAAACTCGGGACTTGAGGGGGAGGGGGGTGATCAGGGGAGGGGTTAAGGGGGGAGGGGGGAGGGGGGAGGTAGAGGTAACCCAGCATAAACAAGCAGCCGTCTGTTCATGCAGCCATGACGGCGCTGGTCGCGCACCCTCTTGTCACACTGGGGGTAAAAAGTGGCGACCATGGGAAGTGGGGGAAGGAATGCAAGAGCGTCTCACTGCAGTGATCTTCAGGGGGAGTTGTTGTTCCAGCAACGGTCTTGACCAAGGCCAGTGCTGTCTGAGGGAGCCGAAAGCAGATAAGATTGGGATTGTTTGGTCTTGGGGCGAGTAGACGCATTCTTTTACACAACTACTCTGTTTGTCCATTCTGGTCTCTGAATCGATCCATTTTCCTTTGCAAAGCCAAAAGCTTCTCCATGATGTTATCCATGTTGCGGTTCAAGTTCTGAATAGCCACAGTCTGAGTGCCAACAGCTCTGCCCACCACTGCAATCATGTCGGGCAGCTTTATGGGGCTTTGGACAGCTGTCACCATTTTCGGATTTCCTCAATAAACCAGGGCAATGCCTAATCCAATCAGCAAAAGACCTGTAATCATGGTTCTGAATAGGTAGATGTCTTCAGTGTCCTCCACAGAAAGAACCGCCAGGCACATGACCCGCCACTTCTCCCACGCGTCCATCGTGTAGCCAGCTGTGAACATTCCGGCAGGAGAGGCCAGTTCCCCCAAACCCAGGCTTCTCATTGAGAAAATTGTGTCAATTGCGTTAAGTGACCAATTTATCAATTCCATGATTTTTTTAGTTTGGAGAGCAGTGCGGAGAGAGTCTTTCAAAAGTATAGACAGTAAACAGATGAGACAAGAGGAGCAAAGCAGGGAAGATAAGGGAGAGGAGAGGCAGAGAAATGAGACCGCCTTCCGTGAGAGCACGGAGAGAAAAACTGTTAAAATTTCTTCAACAGTTTCAACCCTGGCGGCACGGTGGTGTAGTGGTTAGCGCTGTCGCCTCACAGCAAGAAGGTCCTGGGTTCGAGCCCCGGGGCTGGCGAGGGCCTTTCTGTGCGGAGTTTGCATGTTCTCCCTGTGTCTGCGTGGGTTTCCTCCGGGTGCTCCGGTTTCCCCCACAGTCCAAAGACATGCAGGTTAGGTTAACTGGTGACTCTAAATTGACCGTAGGTGTGAATGGTTGTCTGTGTCTATGTGTCAGCCCTGTGATGACCTGGCGACTTGTCCAGGGTGTACCCCGCCTTTCGCCCGTAGTCAGCTGGGATAGGCTCCAGCTTGCCTGCGACCCTGTAGAAGGATAAAGCGGCTAGAGATAATGAGATGAGATGAGTTTACACCACTTCAGTCCAGTCCACTCGCTGTATGCAGCACTTGGCAGATGTTTTCAGTAAGTGCCTTTTTGACATTAAGTTGTTTTATGATATGATTCTTTTGGATGAATAACCATAGTATTTTATGGAACGAAGCTAAGGTTGTTTGGGATAAGTTATTTTGTGTGTGAGGCTGTTTTGGCATGGCTGGGATTATTTTCTGCATGGTTTATTTTGTTAATGTGTTTTTATATTAAAACAGTACAGTTGTAGTTATTGGTTAAATATAAAACAGTAGTGTTGTAGACACTGTGTGTTTCGACGAGTTCCTGTATGTACAATATTAAAGGAAATTGCTGATAATTGGACAAAAAAGCCGACTCCACAGCGTTAGCTGTTGGACCGGAGCTAAGGCTGAGTATCATTAGGCTAACATTGCTGACTCTGCACAATTAGTGATGTTAGCCTAATGCTGCTCAGCCTTAGCTCTGGTCCGACAGCTAACGCGGCAGAGTTGCATGTAGTCACGTGTAGTTTAGGCTTTGCTACAACCACCAATGGGTTCTGTTATTTTTATCGGCCAACAATGCCGCATTAGCTTCTGGACCGGAGCTAAGGCTGAGTAGCATTAGGCTACATCACTAACTGTGCAGATCAGCCGGTAAAAATAACGAACCCATTGGTGGTTGTAGCAAAGCCTAAACTACATCTTTTCACTATCCACATTGTCTGGATTCACTGTCAACTTACGTAAGATATTTTATTATTAAGTGGCCAAATATTGTTAGGCCGTGAGTAGCTACCCATTAGCACAGTATCAGTACTTTCACGCCCTTCAATATCTCATGTGAAACGGAGTGAAGTGTTATAGCATAACATAAAACGGCTCATTACATTGCTAGCTTTTAAAGGAGCAGTGTGTAGTTTTGAACGCCATCTAACATTGAGGTTCTAGAATTTCCCTCTACCGTGCTCCTCCTCCCTTTCGGAGAGCAGCGCAAGTTACGGTGGCCTTCAGGAACAAAACATTTTCTTCTTGAAGAAAATAGTATCACAAACAGATTTTAAACTTCTCACAACAGTGTTTCCCCGATATAAATCGATCCTGCACCTATGAACAGAAATATGACAGTCACTACTGCTGCTACCGATGCTGTCGGGGAGAGGGAGGGTGTGTGAGTGTGAAGAGAAGAGAGGAGAGGAAAAAAGAGCAGTATCTCATTACTGCCTCCAAAACAAACACATTCAAAGGTGCTTTTATACTTTGATATTCTCTTTTTTTTCATTTCTTTTCAGTTTGCAATATTTATTTCACCTTGTGAAGCACTATTTTTGAAGTAGTTTATAGAATACTGTTGTCTGTATTTTCAGACTACCTTTCTGGGCTGCATTGTCAAGTCAAGTCAATTTATTTATATAGCACATTTAAAAACAACGGGCGGCACGGTGGTGTAGTGGTTAGCGCTGTCGCCTCACACATGGGCGCCGCCAGGGGGGGAAAGGTTAGAACAATTCTAGGGGCCCAGCACTGCCATGGGGCCCTTTAAGGGGCTGATAATATGCTTTTAATGATTTTAATAAGACTTTTGAAATAACAACAATGCAATATTCCATCTGGTAAAATGAGCTAATTGAACAAGGTTGTCTATTTCTTGAGTTCTTCAACATATTTTCATTTAACCCTCCCCCTTTTGCAAAATGGTATGGTCCAGTTCTGGTAGAAGCGCGATGCGTTAAATCTGTGTGCTGATCAGTACAACGCTACTTGCTGCTGTGTCGCGGTGCAGCAGCCTGCCAGCCAGCAGTGGAGTGCGTACAGTCTATGATTGCTAAATATGAAGAGTGGCTGTCAAAAACGTAAAGAAAGGCAGCTGAAAGCTGAGAGGGACCGGAGAGGCAGGCAACTGGTCACTCAGTTTTTCCCAAAGAAAGGTAGCTATTGCTCACATGTGTGTTCAAAATATTAGCGAATGGTAAATGAATAGTATGAACGTGGTTGGATTAGCCTATTAAGAGAACACTTTTACAGTTTGTACAGTGACATTTTTTCCATTTTAATAAATGAACTGACTTGTGTGATAAACAAGATGAAATATTACATTATGCTGGTGCTAATAACCAGTTTCATAACTAATGGGGTACCCTAAATATGCACAGATTCAGCCTCAGGGGGACCTCCGCCCTACCAAACCACTGAACCCCCCCTTTGGAGAAGGAGGTACGCAGCAATACAACCCATAAATGCTTTAGGATTGAAGTTTTTAATGAGCGAGCGCCATATACAGTTTGCTAGATTAAAGTGTTGCTAATAACGGACACCAGTCAAGTGTTTGACATGGTTACGTGTGTGGAATGTTCACACGTTCTAAACCATTGGTTTCAAATTGAGGAGCTGGAGAAAGCGCAGCACACATAAAAGAGGGATAGAGGTTACAACATATGAAGAAATACGAACGTAATTGATCAAATTGAAATGTCACTCCGTGTCACTTTGAAATAAATTTATAATAAGATGTTTCCTGGAGGGGCGGCACGGTGGTGCAGTGGTTAGCGCTGTCGCCTCACAGCAAGAAGGTCCTGGGTTCAAGCCCCGGGGCCGGCGAGGGCCTTTCTGTGTGGAGTTTGCATGTTCTCCCCGTGTCCGCGTGGGTTTCCTCCGGGTGCTCCGGTTTCCCCCACAGTCCAAAGACATGCAGGTTAGGCTAACTGGTGACTCTAAATTGACCGTAGGTGTGAATGTGAGTGTGAATGGTTGTCTGTGTCTATGTGTCAGCCCTGTGATGACCTGGCGACTTGTCCAGGGTGTACCCCGCCTTTCGCCCGTAGTCAGCTGGGATAGGCTCCAGCTTGCCTGCGACCCTGTAGAAGGATAAAGCGGCTAGAGATAATGAGATGAGATGAGATGTTTCCTGGATTTCCATAGGTATTTCGATGCTGGGTAGAAAACTTTTTCTATGATTTATTAGCAGTCACATAACACATTTCACTACCAATTGTCCTAGCACAAGAAGGCATGTGGCAAAATCTTGAATTTTCATTTGTGATTGTAAATGCACCAGAATTGCACTACGTTCAGACTGCAACCTGAAACGACCCATATCCGATTTGTTGTGAAATCCGATTTTTTTGTTAGGCCGTTCACATTACCAATTATATGAGACTTGTATGTGATCTCCAATATGAACGGAAAACGACCCAAAAGTGTCCTGCATGCGCAAATTGACACGTAATAAGCACATCTACGTAATACGCAAAAAAAAAAAAAGCACACTCTTCAAGTTTGCAAGTAAAGCATGGAGATGAGGCAAGACCTGACGATGTGGTTTTTGCGGCGGCGGCGGCAGAACTCACGCAATAATCTGATTAATGTGGGCAGCAGACTAATGAGACCGAAGGTGTCAAATTACTGGAAATTGCCAGAACAATCTTATTATCTTGTAATACAGGATGGTTTAAGCTATAAATCAGTTATAGAAACTGTTTTATTTAATCAGGCTAACAGATCAACATCCAGGTCCCTACCAAATCCACCATTAGCTTGATCAATTCTATAAAAGTCTATTTAAATTCTGAAAACTGTACAAATGTTGTTGTTTTCCACCAAAGAGGCGGGATTAGCCAACGCAGAATAGTGACGTTTGTCTCTTGTTGATGACGTGTAGGTCGCATGAACGCGACCTCTCCGGTCAGACTGCAGTCGCATGTGAAAATAACGGATATGTATCGGAATTAGGACCACATATCCAAGCGGCCTGGGTCGCATGTGAAAAAAATCGGATCTGTGTCATTCAGATTGTCAATAACAAATCGGATACAGGTCACATATGGGCAAAAAAATCGGATATGGGTCGTTTCAGGGTGCAGTCTGAACGTAGTCTTAGTCACTGACCAGTTTTCATCTAGTCCCTGGTAGGTTAATACATAAAATGTAATAAAGTCACAAACTCAAGGTCCATGGGCTATCAAAAGTCAAATAATGACAATAGTGCAATTGTGACGAGGGTGGGCAAAGTTGGGGGGCCCAAAATTCTAATCTTTCATGGGGCCCAAAATTTCTGGCGGCACCCGGGCCTCACAGCAAGAAGGTCCAGGTTCGAGCCCCGTGGCCGGCGAGGGCCTTTCTGTGCACAGTTTGCATGTTCTTCCTGTAACTGTTATAGTTTGTTTTGTTATTTTTTTGTTTTCATTAAATATCATGTTTGTAATTTCCAAGAATATGTTGTGTTTAATTTGATATTTACGCTGGGTCATGTTGTGTCAGGCGATGTCACGTGTTGCACACGGACATTATTAGGTGCCGTACCACTCGCCTAGGTGATTGGACTTGACTATGCTCACGGCCATGCTACAAGCCGCGGGCTAGTTTGAAATGTTTGATGCTGTGTTTTAAGCTTTAAGTCTCATTCCCTCTTCAGTTATATGCAGCCAGCAAGGTATATTTTGTTTCTTGTCTTTGCTGTTTTTGATTATATTGCGTTGTATCTGGGTTTATGATTTTTCTACTGATTGTGTGTTGTGTTGTGTTTGTACTGTCAGTTTGACAGTGGATGAAAGATGAATGAAGTGGATTTTATGGATTACGTTATTAAAAGATTGATCATCCATCAGTAACTAAAACTTGGCTTAAGCGTGATTTCTGGAGGGCGTGACAGTCAAACTCGACCTGCAAGCAAGTGCAGGCGGATCTGCAGCCAATTCAACCTGCTCTGTCTGCAGCCTCTTTTAATCCCCAAGCACAGCCTGCACAAAGTTGTGTGGGCAAACGTTCACTCATCCGAACTACCTCAGCTCGTCTGTGGTACGGACTGGAGTCATTGGATTTTCGCGGACTTAAAGGAACAGTCCACCGTATTTCCATAATGAAATATGCTCTTACCTGAATTGAGACGAGCTGCTCCGTACCTATCCGAGCTTTGCGCGACCTCCCAGTTAGTCAGACGCAGTCAGATGCGCTGTCACTCCTGTTAGCAATGTAGCTAGGCTCAGCATGGCCAACGGTATTTTTTGGGGCTGTAGTTAGATGTGACCAAACTCTTCCGCATTTTTCCTGTTTACATAGGTTTATATGACCAGTAATATGAAACAAGTTCAGTTAAAAAAAATTGAAACGTAGCGATTTTCTATGCTATGGAAAGTCCGCACTATAATGACAGGCATACTAACACCTTCTGCGCGCTTCGGCAGTGCATTGATACGGAGCTCAGATATCAATGCGCTGCCGAAGCGCGCAGAAGGTGTTAGTACGCCTTTCATTATAGTGCGGACTTTCCATAGCATAGAAAATCGCTACGTTTCAATTTGTGTAACTGAACTTGTTTCATATCACTGGTCATATAAACCTATGTAAACAGGAAAAACGCGGAAGAGTTTGGTCACATCTAACTACAGCCCCAAAAAATACCGTTGGCCATACTGAGCCTAGCTACATTGCTAACAGGAGTGACAGCGCGTCTGACTGCGTCTGACTAACTGGGAGGTCGCGCAAAGCTCAGATAGGTACGGAGCAGCTCGTCTCAATTCAGGTAAGAGCATATTTCATTATGGAAATACGGTGGACTGTTCCTTTAAAACGGGCTCGGACTAGTCTGGTTAACACCAGACCATATCACAAGTGAAATATGGTCTGGAATCCGCCTATAGAGATCTTGCAGTCACGTGACCGGAAAGTATACAACCGCCATCTTGTCGGTCAAAAACACCGCTGAATATTGCTGCACTCGTGTACAGAATGGATCAATTTCAACCGATGGACTACACGGCTCATTTTTCTAATGAACAGGTAACTAGATATATGTCTAAAATAAACGATCTACAGATTAGTGACCCTTATGGCTTACCGGACGGAGTTTTCACGACTGGATTTTGAACTGCCAGTGGAATACCCGGACGTGTATAATTACCTCATTAACTTTCCCTCGCTGTTCGGTGGTGAAGCACTGCGTGCCTATAAATCTCTGGACAGTTATCTTTACAGAAATTCAGGATTTGTCAGCAACTCAGATGTGGCATCTTGTAAACAAGAATCCTCATTGGATGGGTAAGTCACTTAAGTATTGAGTATAGCACTGACCAGCCGATTATAGAATAGAATAAGGTAATTCCAGCTGTAATTCCAAATCGTCCGTCTTGTTTACATGGATCTGGCGTTGGAGAGGTAGAGGCTTGGCAGTGGAGGTTTGAGTGGCTGTTTTCTGAGCTTAGTCAACAGGCCGGCTCTGCAGCCTCACTTTTGCTTCTGCTCCCGACACCGCCTCCTTCGCTTTGCCTCCGATAACAATCCACGGAGACCCCGCTGGTCTCGCTATCTCGTCCGGAATGTTGTGCATGCGATGGAAATCGCTACAAACCGTCATTTTCTGCTGGAAACCAATGTCCAGTAAGTCCATACGGTTGTAGTGGATATTGAAGTCCGGTACAGACGAACAACACGCAAAAATGCACACAAAAAACATTAAAAACGTGCACAGGTAGGGAGAGCTTGTAGCTGCAGCCGTTGTAGTAGAATTGTATATAGTAGGGTTTTCCAGAAGAAAAGGTAGAAGTAAAAGCAGAAGTAGAACCAGAAGTAGAAGTAGAAGGCGGAATATGGCGTTTGACCTACAAGATGGCGTCTGTCACAATCTGGATCGGCTGTGACGTCACATGCAAGTGCTCCATTGAATTTCTCGTAGGGGAGGTGTGGTTTACGATTGTCAATGGCCGTTTATTGGACGTTGCGAATGTCTATCATTTGGCGTATACGTAGCCCATGGCCAATCATGGCAGTTGTACCCAGTGACGTAGTTAGAGTGATGAAGAAGACGAAGAGGTGAAGAAGAGAAGGAAAGAGAAAGAGAAGGCAAAACAAAAATTGGAAAACAATGGCACCGAATGATTACTGTCGTTTGTGCAAGACAAATATGAGAGAAGCTGGTTTGGTTAGTTTGGTTCGTATCGCTTGCCGCCATGTTAAATGTGATCCGTAAACAGTCCCAAATAAACTACAAGCTTCCGTTTGTCGAGTAGTACGCGTCACCGTCTTTCCACCCCTCCCCACTCTCTGATTGGCTCCCTAACTCAGGCGAGCCTTTAGACCATAGTTTCCATGCTGTCTTTTCAGATCGGAACGATTGTGCAAAGCAGCATGGGATTTCCCAGGCTAGGCTCAGACATGTACTACGGAAGAAAAAGGAATGTTGAACTGCTCAACCTGTGCGTGCTGGAGGACATAAACAGATAAGCTAATCATTTAAGACTCTCTTTGCATTTTACTGAAGGTTCCTTAAACATGATATATGCTTGTGGCAGCGGGGGCGTGGTCAAGCGCCAATCTGTTACAGGAGGGTGGAGCCAGGGAAGGTGAGTGGCAGAATCACTACACCTGATGGTAATTAACCTGTGTTTGTGTGTCTTCCCAGTAACTGCGCCCTATTTAAGGAGGCAGAGGGAGAGCAGAGGAGAGCTCTTCCCGGGACAAGAACACAGCGTGTGTGTGTGTATTTACCCAATAGAACTATTGTTATACTGAAAAGTCTGGCAATAAAAGCCTGTTATTACCTGAAGCTTTGTCCTGCCGTCCTCTGTGCTCCACCCACACCAAAGAGAGCTCTACAGTGGTGCCGAAACCCGGGAAAGGTGGAGCACCAACCCAGCAGCCCCATGGAATCCTCCCCATTCGCGGACCTGGTCCACGCCCTCGCCACGGCTCAGCAAAGCCGGCACCAGGAGCTCGTCACACTCCGAAAGGAACAAGAGCGGCGCTTCGAAGCACTGGTGCTGGCCCAGCAGGAAGATCGCGCAGCGTTCCGGCATCTCCTCACGTCAGCGGGGTCCACCAGCGCCCCGGCCGCGGGCCCGTCTCCCCTCACCGTGACCAAGATGGGCCCGCAGGACGACCCCGAGGCGTTCCTCGCATTGTTTGAACAGGTCGCCAAAGCCTCGGGGTGGCCGATGGAGCAGCGCGCGGCACGCCTCCTCCCCCTCCTGATGGGAGAGGTGCAGCTGGCCGCGCTACAGCTCCCCGCCGACCGCCGGCTGGCCTACGCGGACCTTCGCCGGGCCGTCCTCCAGCGCGTAGGGTGCACACCAGAACAACAGCGCCAGCGCTTCCGTGCGCTGCGGTTGGAGGAAGTCGGCCGGCCATTCGTGTTCGGCCAGCAGCTCCGGGACGCCTGCTGGTGGTGGCTGAGGGCCGACGATCACGATGCCGAGGGAATCATCGATCAGGTGGTGCTGGAGCAGTTCATTGCCCGCTTACCAGCCGGAACCGCGGAGTGGGTCCAGTGCCACCACCTGGCGTCGCTGGATCAGGCAGTAGGACTGGCGGAGGATCATTTGGCGGCTGTTCCGGCGGCAGGACAGCCGACGACGTCGTCTCTTCTCTCCTCTTCTCTCTCTCTTTCTCCCCTCCCTTCTGTGTCCCGTCCTCGCCCCATTCCCCCACCACGGAGACGGGGGCCGGCTCCACCCCAGCCAGCCCGCCGCACCCGTGGTGCCCTCCCATTTCTCCCTTCTGTGTCTGTCTCTCCCCCCCCTCAGGTGAGTGAGCCCCAGAGCACCGGTGCAGAGGGAAAGCCCGGGCCGGTTTGCTGGCGCTGCGGGGAGCCGGGCCACCTGCAACAACAGTGTGCAGCAATGGAGGTGGGCGCGGTGGTACGGATCCCCGACGTGCCAGAGGCCGCCCCCGATCAGGCCGGAGCGTATCGCATACCGGTGAGTGTCCAAGGGGCTACATATCAGGCGTTGGTGGATTCTGGTTGCAATCAGACCTCGATCCGCCAAAGCCTGGTGCAAGACGAGGCATTGGGGGGAGCACAGGGGGTGAAGGTGTTGTGTGTGCACAGGGATGTTCACAGCTACCCTTTGGTGTCAGTCGACATATTTTTCAGAGGGGAAAAATCTATAGTGAAGGCGGCGGTTAATCCTCGCCTTACCCACTCTTTAATTTTGGGGACTGATTGGCCGGGATTTCGGGGTTTAATGACACGCCTAGTAAAGAGTGGGTCCTGCCATTTGACAGGGGGAGGTCCCGGTGTTGCTTTGGCTGGAGCTGCTGTCGCAGAGCCGTCTACGTCATCTCCGCGACAGAGTGAGGAGCCGCCGGCTCCTCCTCTTTCTGTTGGGGAATCCCTCGCGGATTTCCCATTAGAACAATCGCGAGATGAGACTCTGCGACATGCGTTTGACCAAGTGAGAGTAATCGATGGTCAGACGCTCCAGCCGAACGCCACCCCGTCCTTCCCCTATTTTTCTATTATGAAGGATAGATTATACCGAGTGACGCAGGACACTCAGACGAAAGAGCGAGTCACACAGCTGTTAATTCCAAAGAGCCGCCGGGAATTGGTATTTCAGGCGGCTCACTTTAATCCCATGGCTGGACACCTAGGGCAGGATAAGACACTAGCCTGAATAATGGCCCGATTCTATTGGCCGGGGATTCGAGGCGATGTCCGTAGGTGGTGTACGGCGTGCCGCGAATGCCAGTTAGTAAATCCAGCGGACATTCCAAAAGCACCTTTGCGCCCCCTACCATTAATCGAGACCCTGTTCGAAAGAATTGGGATGGATCTCGTCGGGCCATTAGATCGGTCAACACGAGGGTACCGCTTTATATTAGTTCTGGTGGACTATGCAATGCGATACCCGGAGGTGGTGCCTCTTCGCAATATCTCAGCACGCAGTATTGCGGAGGCCCTCTTCCGCATCATCTCCCGAGTTGGAATCCCGAAAGAGATTCTGACTGACCATGGCACCTCGTTTATGTCACGAACACTGAGCGAACTGTATGGGCTATTAGGTATTAAGCCGATCCACACCAGCGTTTATCACCCACAAACGGACGGTTTAGTGGAACGGTTCAATCGCACCCTCAAGAATATAATTAAAAAATTCGTAAGTGAGGACGCACGTAACTGGGATAAATGGCTTGAACCCTTGTTATTTGCAGTGCGAGAGGTCTCCCAAGCCTCCACGGGGTTCTCCCCTTTTGAATTGTTATACGGGCGTAAGCCGCGCGGCATTTTAGATGTGCTGCGAGAAAATTGGGAGGAGGGACCTTCACAGAGTAAAAACGAAATTCAGTACGTTATGGAGCTGCGCGCAAAACTCCACATGCTCACCCACCTAACTCAGGAGAATTTGTGGCAGGCCCAGGAACGGCAAACCCGCCTGTACAACAAGGGCACACGCCTTAGAGAGTTCACTCCGGGAGATAAGGTACTCGTACTGTTGCCCACGTCGAGCTCCAAATTAATCGCCAAGTGGCAAGGACCCTTTGAGGTCACACGGCGAGTCGGGGACGTCGACTATGAGGTGAGGCGAACGGACGGGGGGGCGCTACAGATCTACCACCTCAATCTGCTTAAACTCTGGGCATCGTCGAGGAGTCCCACAGTGACTGGAGCAGCCCGGTGGTCTTGGTACCCAAGGCCGACGGGTCGGTCCGGTTCTGTGTGGACTATAGAAAAGTCAACACGGTGTCTAAATTCAACACGTACCCAATGCCTCGTATTGACGAGCTGCTCGATCGACTAGGCACGGCTCGCTTTTACTCGACACTGGATTTGACGAAGGGATATTGGCAGATCCCCTTGACTCCATTATCCCGGGAGAAAACGGCCTTTTCCACACCGTTCGGCTTACACCAATTTGTCACACTTCCTTTTGGGCTGTTTGGGGCGCCAGCTATGTTTCAGCGGCTGATGGACAGGGTCCTCCGGCCCCACGCCACCTATGCAGCCGCATATCTTGATGATATAATAATTTATAGTAACGACTGGCAGCGGCACTTGCAACACCTGAGGGCCGTCCTTAGGTCGCTGAGGCGGGCAGGTCTCACTGCCAACCTGAAGAAGTGTGCGATTGGGCGGGTGGAAGTACGGTATCTGGGCTTCCACTTGGGCAACGGGCAGGTGCATCCCCAAATTAATAAGACAGCAGCGATTGCGGCCTGCCTGAGGCCCAAGACCAAAAGGGGGGTGAGACAGTTCCTGGATCTGGCTGGCTACTATTGTAGGTTTATACCTAATTATTCGGACGTCACCAGCCCGCTGACTGACCTCACTAAAAAGGGGGCGCCAGATCCGGTCCAGTGGATGGAGCAGTGCCAGTGGGCTTTCGCTGAGATAAAGGCTGCACTGTGTGGGGGGCCACTATTACACTCCCCTGACTTTTCTCTCCCTTTTGTGTTGCAGACCGACGCGTCGGACAGAGGGCTGGGGGCGGTGTTGTCCCAGGAGGTGGAGGGGGAGGACCGCCCCATCCTGTACATTAGCAGGAAGCTGTCGGTGCGTGAGGGGCACTACAGCACTATTGAGAAAGAATGCATGGCGATCAAGTGGGCGGTCCTCGCCCTCCGTTACTACCTGCTGGGGTGCCCTTTCACCCTCTGTTCGGACCACGCGCCCCTCCAGTGGCTCCACCGCATGAATGATGCCAACGCGCGGATCACCCGTTGGTATCTGGCACTCCAACCCTTCAATTTCAAGGTGGTCCACAGGCCGGGGGCGCAGATGGTCGTGGCGGACTTCTTCTCCCGTCAAGGAGGGGGGGAGTCGGCTGCGGGCCGGACGGCCACCCGGCCTGAGTCGGGCGGTGGGGGTATGTGGCAGCGAGGGCATGGTCAAGCGCCAGTCTGTGACAGGAGGGTGGAGCCAGGGAAGGTGAGTGGCAGAATCACTACACCTGACAGTAATTAACCTGTGTTTGTGTGTCTTCCCAGTAACCGCGCCCTATTTAAGGAGGCAGAGGGAGAGCAGAGGAGAGCTCTTCCCAGGACAAGAACACAGCGTGTGTGTGTGTATTTACCTAATAGAACTATTGTTATACTGAAAAGTCTGGCAATAAAAGCCTGTTATTACCTGAAGCTTTGTCCTGCCGTCCTCTGTGCTCCACCCACACCTAAGAGAGCTCTACAATGCTTAATGACTCGATTTAGAGTGTGTTCTTGGTCAAAATACAGTTTGTGGACAATATTGTGTTACTGATGGACAATTTGCACACCAGTAAGCTTAATTTTCTCTGAAAGTGAGTGCGTGGTTTATATTGTGAAAGTTTGCTTTGCACCTAGTAAACGCCTAATTTGCATAGAAAAGTGATCTTTTTACATGAAAGTATTGCACATTTAAGAAGCAAAGTTATTATTAATTTTTAACCTTTGGTTGACGATTTCTTAGTTTACCCCTTGTTTATTGCTCATGCATATGCTTAAGCTTGTGCTTAAGTTCTGCATAGTGTGTATGTACAGTGGTGCTTGAAAGTTTGTGAACCCTTTAGAATTTTCTATATTTCTGCATAAAAATGACCTAAAACAACATCAGATTTTCACACAAGTCCTAAAAGTAGATAAAGAGAACCCAGTTAAACAAATGAGACAAAAATATTATACTTGGTCATTTATTTATTGAGGAAAATGATCCAATATTACATATCTGTGAGTGGCAAAAGTATGTGAACCTTTGCTTTCAGTATCTGGTGTGACCCCCTTGTGCAGCAATAACTGCAACTAAACGTTTCCGGTAACTGTTGATCAGTCCTGCACACTGGCTTGGAGGAATTTTAGCCCATTCCTCAATACAGAACAGCTTCAAATCTGGGATGTTGGTGGGTTTCCTCACATGAACTGCTCGCTTCAGGTCCTTCCACAACATTTCGATTGGATTAAGGTCAGGACTTTGACTTGGCCATTCCAAAACATTAACTGTATTCTTGTTTAATCATTCTTTGGTAGAACGACTTGTGTGCTTAGGGTCGTTGTCTTGCTGCATGACCCACCTTCTCTTGAGATTCAGTTCATGGACAGATGTCCTGACATTTTCCTTTAGAATTCACTGGTATAATTCAGAATTCATTGTTCCATCAATGATGGCAAGCCGTCCTGGCCCAGATGCAACAAAACAGGCCCAAACCATGATACTACCACCACCATGTTTCACAGATGGGATAAGGTTCTTATGCTGGAATGCAGTGTTTTCCTTTCTCCAAACATGAGGCTTCTCATTTCAACCAAAATGTTCTATTTTGGTCTCATCCTTCACAAAACATTTTTCCAATAGCTGTCTGGCTTGTCCACGTGATATTTAGCAAACTGCAGATGAGCAGCAATGTTCTTTTTGGAGAGCAGTGGCTTTCTCCTTGCAAGCCTGCCATGCACACCATTGTTGTTCAGTGTTTTCCTGATGGTGGACTCATGAACATTAATATTAACCAATGTGAGAGAGGCCTTCAGTTGCTTAGAAGTTACCCTGGGGTCCTTTGTGACCTTGCCGACTATTACACGCCTTGCTCTTGGAGTGATCTTTGTTAGTTGACCACTCCTGGGGAGGGTAACAATGGTCTTAAATTTCCTGCATTTGTACACAATCTCTCTGACTGTGGATTGGTGGAGTCCAAACTCTTTAGAGATGGTTTTGTAACCTTTTCCATCCTAATGAGCATCAACAATGCTTTTTCTGAGGTCCTCAGAAATCTCCTTTGTTCGTACTATTATACACTTCCACAAACATGTGTTGTGAAGATCAGACTTTGATAGATCCCTGTTCGTTAAATAAAACAGGGTGCCCACTCACACCTGATTGTCATCCCATCGATTGAAATCACCTGACTCTAATTTCACCTTCAAATTAACTATTAATCCTTGAGGTTCACATACTTTTGCCACTCACAGATATGTAATATTGGATCATTTTCCTCAATAAATAAATGACCAAGTATAATATTTTTGTCTTATTTGTTTAACTGGGTTTTCTTTACCTATTTTTAGGACTTGTGTGACAATCTGATGATGTTTTAGGTCATATTTATGCAAAAATATAGAAAATTTTAAACGGTTCACAAACTTTCAAGCACCACTGTATACCTTTTGAGGGATAGTGGCAGAATTTGGTTGTTTTATGATCACATTTTTTACTTGTCTTCACTAAGGCTTACTTCACCTAGTGCTTAATTATATATCGAACACAATTCTTTGAAATGTTTGAACCAAGTAAAGAAGTTGAATTACTTAAAGAGCAAGCTGAAGAGTCACAGCAGGAAAATGAGTCTAATGCTCAGAAAGCCGTACACTCTGAGAAGCCTCGCAGGAGCAATAGAGCCCGTACGCTGACAGAAAAGGGCAGGGAATTGCAGAATGGAAAACTAAAAACATTGCTTCTTCGCTTTGAGGATGCTTATGACTGCTGGAAGGTTCTTGCTAAAGTAGTGAAAAAATCAGTCACAAGGAATGATCCAAATGACATTTTACAAGACAATGTTATTTGTATGCAGAAGGAGCAAGAAGAACTGTACAATCTTTATGAAACATACAGGGCTATTGATATTCCACCTCATGCTATGCGTTGCAAGCTGGATAAGAGCACAGCAATTACACAGACTGTAAGACAAAATGCTGCAGCTCAAATTCAAGGAGCACTCGAACAGATCATTTGGCCTGATGTTGACTCTCTTTTTGCCTTAACTGCCTCCAGCATCTCACTTCCTGTATACAATGGCTGTGATGGTAATTCCATTCATTCTTGTATATCAGTAAAACGTCAAGAAGCTGCCGCTGAGTATGCTTATACTAGGGCAGTACTAAAAATAATGGCTGAACAAGAGCATTGCCAGGAGGAGCTACAAGCACTTGATGTAGAGATTAAGAAGATAGCAGTAGAACAAGAAGCAGCAGCAAAGTTCCGTCGCCTTGAAGAAGAGAGAAAAGAAATTGAATGCAAGATTGAGAAGCAAAAACGAGAGGAAGCACTTTTAAAGAAGCAAGAAGAGGAGAGAGCAGCCAGAAGGCAGTCTGTAGAGATCCTGAAAAGACAGATTGAACGTTTAGAAAAGTTAAAATCTCTGAATGCTGCCAAAGCAAGACTTCAGGTGTATGACGAAGGTGATACTGACTTGCAACAAGTCCTTGTATCTGAGCCTCTAGATGTTAAGCATACAAGTAACAAAATTGCTAGATCAGAGTTACAGCTACAGCCTGTGAGTGATGTGCCTTCTAGAAGCATTCAGACAGATAACTTAGATCTGGTCAATCTTTTGGCTGAAGCCATGTCTGTGAACAGGCTACCTATTCCAGAGCCCACCATCTGTTGTGGTGATCCACTTAAGTTCAGCCATTGGAAGTCTTCATTTCAAACGCTAATAGAATGAAAGAACATACCGTATTTTCTGGACTATAGAGCTCACCTGTATATAAGCTGCATCCGCTCTATTTAAAAAAAAAAAAGATATACAAGCCGCACCGGGCTATAAGCCACAGATATCTATGTTGAAAAATTAGATATTTACTGCATGTACAGAACAATTTTGTACTGTAAATGTACATGTATGTACCTGAACAGATTCTTTCCGAACAGTGCCTTTTAACACGGCAGCAACTTTGCTGATTAAAACGGAACAGAACCAAGAGAAAATAACCGGTATTTATTTACCTTCATTTCTCCTGTGTTTGAAACCACAAGTCACTTTAATCATTTTCGCTGAAACCCATGAAGTCGTCTTCTTCAGTGTCGGAATTGAACAGCCTCAGAAGCGCTTCGTCACATCTCTCTTCGCGTAGCAGTCCAGCCTTTTGGAACCCGTTGGTGATGGTGGATTCTTTCACAGCACTCCACGCTGTTAGGATCCACTGACAGACATCAGAAAAGGATGCTTTTCGCATGCGGCCAGTTTTTGTGAAAGACTTCTCACCACTTGTCATCCAAGTCTCCCACTCAACCCGGAGTGCAGCTTTAAATGCCCGATTCACACTGATGTCAAGTGGCTGCAAATACTTTGTTGTACCTCCAGGAATCACAGCTGGAATGGAGTTTGTTTTCTTGATTGCTGCTTTCACAGAATCTGTGATGTGGGTCCTCATGCTATCCAAAATAAGCAGTGCTTTTTTCCGGTGAAAAAATCCTCCCGGGCGCTTACTGTAGCACTCCGTTAACCATTCATTCATTAGGCCTTCCATCATCCACCCTTTGGTGTTAACTTTGACCACTATGCCTTTCGGGAGTTGTTCTTTCGGCATAGTTATGCGCTTAAAAATCACCATTGCTGGAAGTTTTTGTCCAGATGCCGTGCATGCCAGAACGCAGGTGAAGTGCGTCTTCTCGTGGCCTGTTGTTTTCAACAACACGGATGATGCACCTGTCTTGTTAACAGTCTTGGTCAGTGGCAGATCAAACGTCAAAGGGACTTCATCCATATTTATGATGTCGTCTGGTCCGATGGAGTTTTCTTGTATCTTTGTTTCAACGAATTTGTGGAAGTTTTCAACTTTTTCCTGATAGTCAGGGGGGAGTTGCTGACAGAGAGTGGTCCGTGCCCTAATGGACAGGTTTTTACGTCTCATAAATCTGAAACACCATGACGGCCCAGCTTTGAAATCTTCAATATTCATTTCGTGGGCGATTGTTTCGGCTTTCAGTCGGATCTGTATAGTGGATACACCTCGGCCACCTGCTCTCTGTGTGTTCACCCAGTCCTCCAGGACATTTTCAAGTTCAGGCCACCTGCTTTTATGTCCTCTGAAAGCTTTTCTCGACTTTTGGCATTGCATGAGCTCTTCTCGCTGCCGCCTCCAACGTCTCACCATAGATTCATTGACGCTAAGCTTGCGTACAGCAGCGTGGTTTCCTTCCTGGATAGCAAGCTCGATGGCCTTCAACTTAAAACTTGCATCATACGAACTTCTTTGTGTGGTTTCCATGATGAAGGGGCGAGGATTTGAAAATAATTACCAGTTAGTAATTTGTCGTGCGTGTTCTATCTGCTAAAGATCTGCAAAGATCTGCTAATTCTTCTTTGCATTGAATTTTCATCTATCTTATTTTTGATTCTACTTCCGGTTAGAGCGCCCCTAGTGGTGGAAGAAAAATCCACAGAATAGCCACACCTTTGTATAAGCCGCATGGTTCAAAACCTAGGAAAAAAGTAGCTGCTTATAGTCCAGAAAATACAGTACCAACTTCTGAGAAAATGTTCTTTCTTCAAAGATATGTGGGAGACACTGTCAGCGAAGCCCTGGAGGGTAACTTTCTGCTTAACTCAAAGGACTCTTACAGTTCAGCCTGGGAACTGCTTAATGATCGATATGGTCAGCCATTTGTCATTGCTAAAGCATTTAGAGACAAGCTGTATGCCTGGCCAAAAATAAGCAATAAAGACAGTAGAGAATTAAGAAGATTTGTGGACTTTTTGCGCAGCTGTAATTGTGCTATGAACGAGAATGAGAACCTACATATACTTAATGATGCAATGGAAAATCAAAAACTTGCTGCCAGGTTGCCTGATTGGCTGAGCCTGAGATGGAATCGGAAAGCCACACAGTATCAGCTAGAGCATGGCAGCTTTCCCAATTTAAGTTACTTTATTACGTTTCTTTCAATGGAGGCTGCTATAGCTTGCAATCCAATAACATCCCATGAAACATTGCGGCCCTGTGAGACTGATAAGGTTAAGAATAAGAATGCAAGTACAGCCGTTTCCAACACTCAAACCTTCAGTGCAAAGACCTTTAACACCAGTACAAATGAAGGGGGGTCCACCACATGTGTTCTTTGTAAAAGAACTGGTCATAGCCTACAGAAGTGCCAAACTTTCTTACAAAAGGCCACTTGCTGGCAGAATAAAATTTGTTCAGAACGAAAGGCTGTGCTTTGGCTGTTTAAACCCCGGCCATCAGTCCAAGAGCTGTCCCAGAAGGATGTTTTGTGATGTTTGTTCAAGACGCCACCCTACCTCTTTACATGAAGATCACCCACAACAAAGACAACAGTTTGAGGTGGTAAATTCCAGTGAAGAACAGTTGTTCTCAACACCACAAGATGATATTGCAGAAGCCACATCTAACAGGGTTATGCAGGATGACCATAGCATGCAGACGTCAGCAATCGTACCTGTGTATGTGTCATATGGTTCAGATAAGGAACTCCTTGTTTATGCGTTGTTAGATTCACAGAGTGATTCTTCCTTTATCTTAGAAGAAGTGGCTGATGCACTGGAGCTGGAAGGTGAACCAGTAAAGCTTAAGCTGTCAACAATGTCATCAAGGAGAACCATCGTATCTTGTAAGTGTTAGGACTAGGACTGTTTTGGCCTCTAGAGGCCGCTGTTATTTCCTTTTCATGTCGTGTTTATTTTGGCCTCTAGAGGCCGCCACTGTTCCTGTGTTTTGTGTTTGTGTTAATTGCCTAATTATCTTCACCTGTGTCCTTAATTAGTTTGTCTATTTATACCCCTGAGTTCAGTCCTCTTGTCACGGAGTCTTTGTGCTGTTATGTTTATCTCCAGTTTCCTTTGTACTGTGTTTTTTGATCTTCTTAGCTTTTGAATTTTTGCACTTTGCTTTTCTTTTGGATTATACTCTTTGGTTTTTTTTTGTCTTTTGTTTTGCCCTGTATATAGTGTATATAGTTTAAATAAACCTTTTGATTCTTTTTCTACTTCCGCCTCACGCCTCTGCATTTGAGTCATCCCCCTGGTGGCCTAGTGGGGGTTTGCTGGATTATCACACCAACGAACCAGGTTCGAATCCCAGCAAAACCCTAACAGAAAGACTCCGTCATGACCGACTCAGCAGAGGCTGCTTCAACTGTCTACCCGGCCAACCTTCAGGGAATTATGGCAGCTTTGACACGCTTCGGAGCGACCATGGACGCTCATGGACGTACGCTCACCAGCCAACGTGAGGCCCTCGCTCGCCACGAGGAACTGCTTCAGCAAATTGGGAAAACCCTGGCACAGCTGACATCTCTGCCTGCATCTCCTGCTCCTGATCCAGCTCCCACTCCTGCTCCAGTGCCTCCTGCAATGCTGCCTTCTTCACCTCGCGAACCCAGCCTTCCTGCACCACAGAGGTATGACGGCAAGCACAGTGAGTGCCGAGAGTTCCTTACCCAGTGTCAACTCACCTTTGAGCTTCAGCCTACCACCTACACTACGGATCGCCGCAAGATTGCCTTTGTGATCACCTTATTAGCTGGTAAGGCGCGAGCCTGGGCTACTGCTATCTGGCAAAGACAGGGACCTGAGTGCTTTGATTTCCAGCTGTTTTCTGAAGAGATGCTTCGGGTCTTCGATCAGGCAGACATCAGTACCGACGCAGCCCAAAAGCTCATGTCCATCCGGCAAGGAGGAAGCATCGCAGATTACGCCATCTCGTTCCGAACACTCGCAGCAGTAAGTGGATGGAACGAGACTGCCCTGGTGTCAGCCTTCCACCATGGTCTGTCTGACCCCATCAAGGACGGTCTGGCCTCTATTGGATGCCCAAGTGACCTCGAAACCCTCATCTCACATGCTATTCGTCTGGACAACAGGATGAGAGAACGCCACCAAGCCTTGAGCCCCCCCAGCCTCCCTACCTCTACCTGGAGACCGTCTACCTCCTTCAGTGACTGTCCAGAACCCATGCAAGTGGGTCGTACTCGTCTCTCCGCATCTGAGAGGGAGCGCAGAAGGAGGGACAAGTGCTGCATCTACTGTGGCAAGCCTGGTCACTTCCGAGCATCATGTCCCGAACTCTTGGGAAAAGGACCGCCCCGTCCAGCCGAGGGAGGGTTGTGACGGGGCCTACCCTCTCTCCCGGACTCCCTGGCCAAGGAATCTACATCCCGGTCTCCATCTCCTGGGGTGAGTCTGTCCACTCTTGTCAAGCTTTGATAGACTCAGGGGCGGCTGGGAACTTTATGGATATTCACTTCGCCCAAAGCATCAATATTCCGACTGCACCTCTTGAAGTCCCACTGTCTGTGTCTGCCCTCGATGGCCAAGCGTTAGGTGATGGAAGAGTCACCCAAGTTACTTCTCCAGTTTTCCTCCAGTCTCAAGGTCACAAGGAAGAAATATCCCTGCACCTGATTCCTTCACCTGAGTTCCCAGTTATTCTAGGCCTTCCTTGGCTTACTCGCCACAACCCTCGCATAGACTGGGTAACAAGCCAGGTTGTGGAATGGGGCCCTGCATGCCATGCCTCTTGTCTGCTCTCTAGCTCTCCTGTGTCTCCTGCCGAGCCCCCTGATCTCACCGAGTTATCTCAAGTTCCCACAGAGTACTGGGATCTCAAGGAGGTGTTCAGCAAGAGCAGGGCCGCCGTTCTTCCTCCGCACCGGGCCTACGACTGTGCCATCGACTTGCTCCCTGGGACTACCCCTCCTCGTGGCAGACTGTTTTCACTCTCTCAGCCAGAACGCAAGGCCATGGAGGAATACCTCAAAGATGCCCTGGTCTCTGGGTTTATTCGACCCTCCACTTCACCTGCTGGAGCTGGCTTCTTCTTTGTCGGCAAGAAGGATGGGGGGCTCCGACCATGTATTGATTACAGGGGCCTGAATAAGATCACTGTGCGCAACCGATATCCCCTTCCGCTGATGTCCACAGCTTTCGACCTGCTCCAAGGCGCCACCGTCTTCACCAAGTTGGACCTACGGAACGCATACCACCTCATCCGTATCCGACAGGGAGACGAGTGGAAGACTGCCTTTAACACCCCGTCTGGGCACTACGAATACCAGGTGATGCCCTTCGGACTCACCAACGCACCAGCTGTTTTTCAGGCCCTAATCAACGACGTCTTAAGGGACATGATTAACCTATACGTTTTTGTCTACCTCGACGACATCCTTATCTTTTCCAAGACCGTGCAGGAGCACCGCCACCATGTCCGCCAGGTTCTCCAGAGGCTGCTACAGAACAATCTGTTCGCCAAGGCCCAGAAATGCGAATTTCATGTTCCCGAGGTCTCCTTTCTGGGATTTATTGTACGGACAGGCCAACTCCAAATGGACCCTGCCAAGACCCTGGCCGTCCGGGATTGGCCTACTCCCAAGTCCGTTAAGGAGGTTCAGTGGTTCTTAGGATTCGCTAACTTCTACCGCAAGTTCATCAGGAACTTCAGTTCTGTGGCAGCACCCATGTCAGACCTCACCAAAGGGACAGGTGGATCTTATGGCTGGTCTCCTCAGGCAGAAAAGGCGTTCAAAGACCTCAAGGACCGCTTCTGCAAGGCACCCATTCTGGTTCTCCCGGACACCTCCCAACCATTCATCGTGGAGGTGGACGCCTCGGACAGTGGTGTCGGCGCGGTGCTCTCTCAACGTTCGGAAGGAAAGCTGCACCCCTGCGCTTACTTCTCCCACCGCCTGAGTCCTGCTGAGTCCCGGTACGATGTGGGGGATCGAGAACTGCTAGCGGTCAAACTGGCCCTTGAGGAGTGGAGGCACTGGCTGGAGGGAGCACAACATCCATTCCTGGTTTGGACTGACCACAAGAACCTGGAGTACCTCCAGCAAGCCAAGAGACTGAACCCTCGACAGGCTAGGTGGGCCCTGTTTTTCAGTCGGTTTGACTTCACCCTCTCATACCGCCCCGGCTCCAAGAACACCAAACCTGACGCACTGTCCAGACTGTTCTCTGCCACTAACAGGGAGAATGAAGTCGGGCCTATTATCCCTGTGTCCCGGATTGTGGCCCCTGTCCGCTGGGGTATTGAGGAGGCTGTCCGACGAGCCCAACGCCAGGACCCCGGTCCTGGGACGGGGCCACCAGGCCTCTTGTACGTCCCACATCAAGCCCGGGCCAAGGTTCTCCAGTGGGGTCACTCTTCCCCTCTCACCGCCCACCCGGGAGCTCGGAGGACCCTGGACTTCCTGAAAAGACGCTTCTGGTGGCCTAACATGGAGAAGGAAGTAAGGTCATTTGTCCTGTCCTGTGAGGTTTGCACCAGAACCAAGAACCCACGACAGCGTCCCCAGGGTCTCCTGCATCCTCTGACCATTCCCCGGCGTCCCTGGTCCCACGTGGCAGTCGACTTTATCACGGGTCTCCCTGAGTCACAAGGTAACACGGTCATTTTGGTCTTAGTTGACAGATTCTCCAAGGCCTGCCGCTTCATACCACTGTGCAAACTCCCCTCTGCTCTTGAAACTGCGAAACTTTTGTTTAATCATGTCTTCCGAGTCTTTGGTCTTCCACAGGACATCGTCTCAGACCGAGGGCCCCAGTTCTCCTCCCGAGTGTGGCACGGGTTCTGCAAGGTCATCGGAGCCACTGCCAGCCTCTCCTCTGGGTTTCATCCACAGTCCAATGGTCAGACGGAGAGGCTCAACCAGGACCTGGAAACCACCCTGCGAGGCCTGGCTATGGATAACCCGACATCGTGGAGCACCTGGCTGCCATGGGCGGAGTACGCCCACAACACCCTGCAGTCATCGGCCACCAAGCTGTCGCCATTCCAGTGCCAATTCGGGTTCCAGCCACCTCTGTTCCCGGACCAGGAGGAGGACGCGGGGGTGCCCTCGGTCAACCAATATGTGAGACGGTGTCGCAAGACCTGGAGCAAGGTCAGGAAGACCCTCATACAGACCTCCAGAACCAACCAGACTCAGGCCAACCGCCATAGAAGACCTGCACACGCTTTCCGCCCTGGGCAGCGTGTTTGGCTGTCCACTAAGGACCTTCCACTGCGGGTGGAGAACCGCAAGCTTGCTCCTCGCTACATTGGCCCCTTCAAGGTGGTGCGCAGGGTGAACCCTGTCTCCTACCGGCTCCAGTTGCCCCGGACTCTGAGGATCAACCCCACTTTCCATGTTTCCCTGTTACGGCCCGTACTGACGTCTACGTATGCCCCTGCCCCTAGGAACCCCCCACCCCCCCGCATCTTCCAGGGGCAGACTGTGTTCACTGTGAATCGCCTGCTTGACTCCCGCCGGGTCCGCGGCGGGTTGCAATATCTGGTGGACTGGGAGGGCTATGGTCCTGAGGAGCGCTGCTGGGTTCCTGCTCGGGATGTCCTTGATAAAGAACTATGTCGGGACTTCCATTCGGCCCATCCGGATCGCCCTGGGAACGTCAGGAGACGCTCCTAGAGGGGGGGGTCCTGTTAGGACTAGGACTGTTTTGGCCTCTAGAGGCCGCTGTTATTTCCTTTTCATGTCGTGTTTATTTTGGCCTCTAGAGGCCGCCACTGTTCCTGTGTTTTGTGTTTGTGTTAATTGCCTAATTATCTTCACCTGTGTCCTTAATTAGTTTGTCTATTTATACCCCTGAGTTCAGTCCTCTTGTCACGGAGTCTTTGTGCTGTTATGTTTATCTCCAGTTTCCTTTGTACTGTGTTTTTTGATCTTCTTAGCTTTTGAATTTTTGCACTTTGCTTTTCTTTTGGATTATACTCTTTGGTTTTTTTTTGTCTTTTGTTTTGCCCTGTATATAGTGTATATAGTTTAAATAAACCTTTTGATTCTTTTTCTACTTCCGCCTCACGCCTCTGCATTTGAGTCATCCCCCTGGTGGCCTAGTGGGGGTTTGCTGGATTATCACACCAACGAACCAGGTTCGAATCCCAGCAAAACCCTAACAGTAAGAGGCTTAAGGGACTGCAGATAAGGGGGCTGTCTTCATCCAAAAAGATCACAGTGCCAACAGCTTATACTCGTGAGTTCATTCCGGCCAATCGATCACATATTCCAACTCCAGAGACTGCAAGAGCATGGCCGCACTTGAAACATCTTGCACTACACATTTCTCCACAAAGGAAGTGTGAGATCGGCCTATTGATAGGGTATAATTGCCCACAAGCCTTAATGCCAAGGGAAGTAGTATGTGGAGAAGGAGATCAACCCTTTGCTCAGAGAACAGACCTAGGTTGGAGTATAGTGAGCTATGTCCAACATTCTGAGCATGACTGTGACGCAATTGGAGCGAGTCATCACATCATAGTGAAGCAAGTAATTCCTCAACCCAAACCATCAGCTCATCTAAAAGGACATTTACAGCAACCAGTTCAGCTTAAAACTGAAGTTCATTTTGTTCTCAAGACCCAGGTCAAAGAAATGGTCACTCCTGAAGATGTCATGAAAGTGCTGGAAGCCGATTTCAGTGAACAAGTAGAAGATGTAACATTTTCCCAGGAAGATTTTCTGTTTCTGACTAAGTTGAAGGATGGAATAAGACACAAGCTGGATGGACATCTTGAAATGCCCCTTCCATTCAAACAAGAAAGACCAAAGCTGCCTAACAATATGTCTTGTGCTGTCCAGCGTTTGATGTGTTTAGGCAAAAGACTGACGAAGGATCAGCAATATTGCTCTGACTATATTAATTTTATGGAAGATCTCATTAGTCATGGCGATGCAGAAAAGGTCCCAAAAAAGGAAGTAAATAATGATCCAGCTTGGTACATTCCCCATCATGGTGTCTATCACCCTAAAAAGCCTGGAAAAATACGTGTTTTCTTTGATTGCTCTGTTAGATTCCAAGATGTATCTTTAAATGACCACCTTCTTACTGGGCCAGAACTTACAAATACCTTGCTGGGAGTCCTTTGCAGGTTCCGCAAGGGCCCTATTGCCATCACATGTGATGTAGAACGAATGTTTCATCAATTCCACGTGAAATCTGACGACAGAGACTACTTGAGATTCCTTTGGTGGGAGAATGGCAACCTTCAGTCTCCTCCATCAATCTTTTGAATGAAAGTCCACCTCTTTGGGGCAGCTTCTTCACCTGGCTGTGCCAACTTTGGCCTTCAACACCTAGCCCTTAAAGCCCAGGGTCAGTTTGACCAGAACACAATTAAGTTTGTCAAGAGAAACTTTTATGTAGATGACGGGCTTATTAGTGTAACCTCTGATACTGAAGCAATCCGACTCATTAAGGAGGCAAAGGAGTTGTGTAGTACAGGTAAGCTGCATTTGCACAAGTTCACTTCTAACAGTATGGAAGTCCTGAAGTCAATTCCAGAGGAGGACCGTGCCCCAAGCATTAAGAATGTTGACATGAACTTTGGAGAGCTACACATGGAACGAGTTCTTGGCGTGCAGTGGTGCATATCTTCTGATGACTTCCAGTTCAGAGTTACGATCAAGGAACGCCCAATGACCAAAAGGGGAGTGTTGGCCACTGTTGCTTCCATCTATGACCCATTGGGGGTTTTAGCACCTTTCATTCTCTGTGGAAAGCAGATTCTACAACAACTCTGCCGAGATAAAGTGAGTTGGGATGAGCCACTACCAGAAGAGCTTGGAACACTGTGGACATTATGGTTGCAAGATCTTCCAAACCTCTGCAGTGTAAAAATCAAACGTAGCTTTGTCCCAGCAGATTTTAAAGATGTACAGCATTATGAGTTCCATCACTTCGCAGATGCTAGCGTCACAGGTTACAGAGCATGTACCTACTTGAGAGTAAGCAATGTCAAAGGAGATGCTCATTGCTCACTAGTTATGGGTAAGTCGCGTGTTGCCCCCACTAAAATAATTACAGTACCCAGACTCGAACTATGTGCAGCTGTGGTAGCAGCAAGAATGAGCGCCATGTTGAAAACTGAACTGGAATTAGACTGTCTCCAAGAACATTTCTGGACCGATTCCAAAGTAGTTCTTGGGTACCTCAATAATGACGCCAGACGTTTTCACATCTTTGTCGCAAATATAATACAGAGGATTAAGTCTCTTACAGATGCCAAGCAATGGCACTTTGTGCGATCTGAAGCTAACCCTGCAGATCATGCCTCAAGAGGCCTAATGGCAAAAGAACTGGTTAATTCAAATTGGTTTTCTGGCCCAGATTTCCTATGGAATGAGCAGCTACCACTGGAAGACAAGACGGTGAGAGAGCTTGATGTTGATGATCCGGAACTTCGAAGAGTCCAGGTGTTCAGCACTACGGTGAAAGAGGAGAGGACATTGTTAGACCATCTCTCAAAGTTTTCTGACTGGAAAAGAGCAGTGATGGCTGTTGCTCATCTTAAGCGCTATGCTAGACAATTAAAGGGTATGAATGATGAACTTAATAGTACTAGTATTGCTGAAAGGCAAGAGGCAGAACTTTTTATAATTAAGTTGGTCCAAGGTGAAGCGTTCACTCATGAAATCAAGAGCATTCAGCAATGCAGTGAAGTAAGACCCAAAGACCCTGTAAATAAACTGTACAAATTAAGTCCATTTATAGACGAGTATGGCCTACTTAGAGTTGGGGGACGGCTGGCAAAATCAGCTCTTCATCCACACATCAAACATCCTACCATTCTGCCAAGGGTCAGTCATGTATCCTCTTTGCTTATTAAGCACTATCATGAAAAGGTGCACCACCAAGGAAGAGGAATGACGGTGAATGAGTTGTGCTCCAATGGAATTTGGATCACTGGCTGTAGTAGTGCAGTCGGGTCTCACATCTACAAATGCACAACATGCAGAAAGCACAGGGGTCATATACAGAAACCAAGGATGGCAGATTTGCCACCAGAGAGAGCAGAATTGACTCCTCCTTTCACGTATTGTGGCTTAGATTGCTTTGGACCATTTCACGTGAAGGAAGGAAGGAAAGAGCTGAAAAGGTATGGTCTTCTCTTCACCTGCATGTGTTCTCGAGCTATACATGTTGAAATGTTGGATGACCTTACCACTGATGCATTCATTAACACTTTGCGTGCATTCATAGCAATACGGGGAAATGTCAGGCAGCTAAGATGTGATCAAGGTACCAACTTCGTAGGTGCAAAGAGGGAATTTCTAAATGCCATGAAAGACCTGGATCAGGAGCAGATTAAGAAATATGGATGTGAGTTTGTGATGAACACCCCATCATCAAGCCATATGGGAGGGGTATGGGAGAGACAGATAAGAACCATCAGGAGTGTTCTGTCAGCAATTTTGGACCAGTCTGGCAAAAGACTCGACAGTGCTTCACTGCGAACCTTTTTGTATGAAGTTATGGCCATTGTGAATAGCAGACCACTAACAACTGAATATCTTAATGATCCAACAACCCCTGAACCCCTGACACCAAACCACATCCTTACAATGAAGTCTGGTATTCTGTTGCCACCTCCTGGCCATTTCATGAGTGAGGATCTGTATTTGCGCAAAAGATGGCATCAAGTACAGTTCTTGGCAAATTAATTCTGGACCAGGTGGAAGAAGGAGTATCTCCTTAATTTACAACAGAGACAAGTATGGCACAGAGAAAGGAGAAATACAAAGGTGAATGACATTGTTATCTTACAAGAGGATGGCTGTCCTCGGAATCAATGGAAATTGGCTAAAGTAGCTGAGGTTTATCCCAGCACTGATGGGAGAGTCAGAAGGGTTGGTAGGAGCTTCCACCTTGAACCATGAGGGAAGACGTAATTCTAAACCCCTTTATCTTGATAGACCTGTGCACAAGGTAGTTGTTTTAATTGAAGCAGAATAATTGAGTTTCATATTAAATGCTTGTTTTTTTTGTTTTTAGGTGTGAAATCAACTAATATGTGATTTGGTGGGAGTGTAACTGTTATAGTTTGTTTTGTTATTTTTTTGTTTTCATTAAATATCATGTTTGTAATTTCCAATAATATGTTGTGTTTAATTTGATATTTACGCTGGGTCATGTTGGGTCAGGCGATGTCACGTGTTGCACATGGACATTATTAGGTGCCGTACCACTCGCTTAGGTGATTGGACTTGACTATGCTTGCGGCCATGCTACAAGCCGCGGGCTAGTTTGAAATGTTTGATGCTGTGTTTTAAGCTTTAAGTCTCATTCCCTCTTCAGTTATATGCAGCCAGCGAGGTATGTTTTGTTTCTTGTCTTTGCTGTTTTTGATTATATTGCGTTGTATCTGGGTTTATGATTTTTCTACTGATTGTGTGTTGTGTGTGTACTGTCAGTTTGACGGTGGATGAAAGATGAATGAAGTGGATTTTATGGATTACGTTATTAAAAGATTGATCATCCATCAGTAACTAAAACTTGGCTTAAGCGTGATTTCTGGAGGGCGTGACACTCCCCGTGTCCGCGTGGGTTTCCTCCGGGTGCTCTGGTTTCCCCCACAGTCCAAAGACATGCAGGTTAGGTTAACTGGTGACTCTAAATTGACCGTAGGTGTGAATGTGAGTGTGAATGGTTGTCTGTGTCTGTGTCAGCCCTGTGATGACCTGGCGACTTGTCCAGGGTGTACCCTGCCTTTCGCCTGTAGTCAGCTGGGATAGGCTCCAGCTTGCCTGCGACCCTGTAGAACAGGATAAAGCGGCTAGAGGTAATGAGATGAGATTTAAAAACAGCAGTTGACCCAAAGTGCTTCATAGATAAAGGCAGTAAAAAGACATTTAGAACTCAGGGCAGGACACAGGCTACAACATATGAAGGGCAAGGAATATAAGACAAGTTAAAAAGATATTAAGAGTCAAGGAGAAAGATGATCAATAAAGACACAAATTAAAATAAGTAAATAAATAGAGATCAGAACAACAAATATGACTTGAATAAATAGAAACAATAAGGTTAAGATAAGAACAGGATAAAAAAAAGAAAAACTGTGTCAGATAGGTTTTCAAATTAGATTTAAAACTGGCAGTGGTTGGACAGGATTTGATGTGGGGTGGGAGACTATTCCAAAGCTTTGGGGCAAAAACAGAAAAGGCCCGGTTACTTCTGCTTTTGAGGCGTGAGTGGGGGACTGTGAGGAGTTGCTGGGAGGATGACCTGAGTGACCTTGGGGGAGAATAGGGGGTTAAAAGCTCATATAACATGGAGCAAGATCGTTTAGCGCTTTAAAAACAAAAAGTAAAATTTTAAAATCAATTCTATATTTAATTGGTAGCCAGTGGAGATGAGCCAAGACAGGTGAGATATGTTCTGTCTTTTTAGTACCAGTTAAAAGCCTAGCTGCTGCATTTTGGACCATTTGTAGCCTATTGATGTTAGACTGGGTTAAGACTGTATACAAAAGAGTTGCAATCATCCAAATGGGATGAAATAAAAGCATGAATGAGAGTTTCAAGATCAGTAGAAGATAAAAGTGGCTTTAGTTTGGCTATGGTTCGGAGCTGATAAAAGCTTCCCTTCACCACACTGCTGACTTGACTGTTAAAACTCAGTTAACTGTCCATTGAAATGCCAAGATTTCTCACTGTACTGTGAACATTTGCAGATAGGGGACCAAGTCCAATTGTCAGGCTGGCTACAGAACAGCGGGATCCAAATACCATTACTTCAGTTTTATTGTCGTTTACCGTAATCGAAGAAAATTAGTAGCCATCCAGATTTTAATATCATCCAGGCAGTTGAACAGATTGGTTATTGAGGTGTTGTCTGTTGTCACAGGGAGGTACAACTGTGTGTCATCTGCATAGCAATGGTATTGAATGTTGTATTTTTGTAGAATTGAGCCAAGTGGTAGCATGTACAGTGAGAAGAGGGCCTAGAATTGAACCTTGGGGGACACCACATTTGATGGGGGTGAAAGATGATGTGCAGGGGCTTCAAAGTTTGGGAGAATAGCAGGTTACAAATAATTTACAGAAGGGTGCAAAATGGTAAAATGTCTGCCAACGGCAGACATAATCCACACAAAGCGTGCAGATATATATATATATATATATATATAAAAGCATGCATGCAAGTACGAATTTTTCATGGGGTGGGATGGTTTGGAACAGGCCATCTAAAATTGGGATAACATTTACCCGGGACGGGTATTTGAGGCGGGTCGTCTAGCTTAAGCTTGATTAGTGTTGTTACGCATGCCAGTGTTTCCCACAGAAATTTTGGAGACTATGGGGGAGGCGCGGGGGTTGTTTAAAATTGAGTGATATGTTAAATATTAAGTTATTACTGAAAAACTATTGATTAAAAAAAAACAGACACTGAGAAATGGTCCTATAAACAACTTTACCAATATAAAATATTACCAGGACTACAAAAATGCAGAAAAATAGGCTTTACTTATACAAATGCACCTGTTGGTTCAAAAGTTAAAGTGCAGAGAACCTCACAGCACAACATGAAGTTACCTTAAAATATAATATAAATGCCTCAGCTTTCATGTAAGAAAAAAAAAAACTATTAATACTAGTGCTGTGTGCAGGCAATCTCTCCTGAAGACCAAATTAAACAATAATTATAAAATAATAAAATAAATGGCTCAGGCTTCATAGAAGAAAAAAAAAACAATTTGAACAGAATCTCACAGTATGATGCTGAAGCTGCCTAAACAATGGAAAATAAAATACCATTTTGGCAAAAACGTTGGCATCCATTAATTTCTTGTATTAAGTAAAAAAATATGTTGCCAGATACTGCTGACGTTTTACAGCCCAAAATATGTTCAAAACCCACTAAAATGCACTTAAAACTGCCCAAATTGGGCGGGAAAACGTGCAATCTGGCAACACAGGCGGCAGTAATGGCTGCACTCGTGTCAAGGATGTAAACACAGTTGACGTGGCAATGGACATACATGACATAGTGGATGTAATTTACGTTCACAACTTTTTTTGCTGTCAGAAATATTTAATATTAAATTTTGTGACTCGACTGACAATAGCCGGCGGCACAACAAGCCATAGCCGGCGATTTGCCGCCGGTGACCGGCTACTTTTGAGACCACTGGATGTGCAGTTTCCCAATTGAACAGAAAAAGTTCAGTCCTTCAGGTATGAGGTAAACCAATTTAAAACTGGGCCCTGTAGACCAACACAGTTCTTCAGGCAAGTTAAAAGGATGTCATGATCAATTGTATCAAAAGCGGCACTAAGGTCAAGTAAGACTAAAACAGCACTGGACCCAGAGTCGGTACACAGCAAGATATCATTGAGTACCTTCAGCAAGGCAAACTCGGTGTGTAGAGCTCTAAAACCAGATTGAAATTTGTCAAGGATATCAAACGTGTTCAAATAGGATAAAAGCTGAGAAGCAACCACCTTTTCCAAGATCTTGGACAAAAAAGGTAGCTTGGATATGGGCTGGTAATTCTTTAGGATACAAGGATCTAAGCTTGGCTTTTTTAAAAGTGGTTGTACAGTGGTATGTTTAAAACAAGAAGGGACAACACCATTATTTAGCGAGCTATTAACTATGGCTAAAATCAGGGGGCAAATGGAAGGGAAAACGTCTTTAAAAAGATGCAAAGGAATGATGTCTGAGGGACAGACAGTGGGCTTCATCTGTGAAATCACCTCAGATAGTTGGGAACATGTCCCTGGTGTAAAATACTGGAGAACATTAACAGGATGGGGGCTATCTGTGAAATCAGACTGTGACTGTGGGGTGTTTGCCCTTATGGTGTCAATTTTTTCAGTAAGGAATCTTTAAAATTCCTCACATTTCCTTATTGAAAGCAGAAGTAACTGGAGCAGCTGGGTTTAAAAGAGAGTTGATTGTCTTGAACAGCACTCTGGGTCTATTTGCATCTTTGTTTATGAGGTTACTAAAATAGTCCTTACGTGCCATCTGTACAGAGAGTTGGTAGCGTTTTAGGTGGTCTTGCAAGATTTCATATGATACTTGTAGTTTGTCTTTTTTCCCTTTACGTTCAGCCCATCTACAGGCACGCCGTGCAGCGTGGGTGGAATCATTAAGCCAGGGTGTAGTATTGGACCTAACTTTCTGAGACTTGAAAGGGGTCACATCATTTAAAATGTTGGCGCAAGTAGAGTTAAAAAGATTGACAAGCTCAGAGGTGTCGCTGCAGGTGGCTAGGGCTTCAGTGATTCGGGGTTGGTGGCAGTCAGAAAATGAATTGGAGAGAAGCTATGGAGTGGCTGAGTTTATAGATTGGGTAAAGGAGCAGGGGATGATGGGGGAGGAGGGATAGGAGGAGGACCAGAGAGATTTAAACTGTATCATGAAGTGATCTGACACAGTGATGTCAGAAATGACAAAGTGTGAGACAGGAAAACCAGATGATAGGACAAAATCAAGTGTGTGACCTTTCTGATGTGTAGGGCCAGATACTAACTGGGTTAAGTTAAGAGTCAACCAGGTTTAAAAATTCACTCACCGTGGGCTTATTTGGACAACACACATGAACTTTAAAGTCACCTAAAATTAACAACTTATCAGAATGAGAGGCTATGACAGACAAATGAGAGGCCTTGACAGACAAAAGGTCAGAAAACTCTTGAATGAGGCTTGGAGGCTTTGGGAGGCCTGTACACCAGAGCACATAGGACAGGGGCAGGGCCATTAATCGATAAGAGTTGCACCTCAAAAGTGGAATAAGCGCTAGTGGGAAGAAATCTGCATTTAAATGAGTTGTTGAGAACAGTAACTAAACCACCTCCATGACCAGAAAAACTTGGTGAGCTTAAAAAATGAAAATGAGCTTGTTTGTTTATTTATTTATTTATTTTTATATGTCCTAACATCAAGGACCATGTTGGAAATAAGTGTTGTCATTTTAACATGTCATCCTTTGGATTTTTTTTTTTTTAAATGTCTGTGAATCCAAAAAATAAATCAAATCAAATCAGGGGGACAGAGTTCACCAAGTGAAAGGTGATCACCAACAGTAAGCAAATCCATTTACAAATAGAAAATCCAGTTGACGAGATGTTATAATGTCATTTAAAATAAAAGTCTTTTTTGTCAGGGATCGGACATTTATTAGGGCGATGCTGATCGATGATGGCTGAGCCACTGGTGTCGGGGATAATGTTAAGTTCATATGAGCTGGTAGTGAATGAAGATTCGCTGCATTTACTCCACCAGTGCGTGTGGTTTTGAGGGGGGAGCGAGGAGTGCAGCGTACCGGGATAAGATCTGTGCGTAGAGGTGGAGGAGCCAGGCACCGAAGATTTCGCAAGTCTATGCCCCCAACCCTACAATTGCGAGCCGACAATCGAGTGGGGAACGTCAACACCACAGTGGGGATAGTGCCGCCGAGTGTAGGCTGGATTTGCATTGGGGGAAAAGACACCAAGTGGGTTGTCTGGAACATCCTTTCACACCTCTATGCCATATGTTTGGCTGAACAAATATGTTGGAAGGGAGCAGCAGAAAAGATGGCCTTTAAGCGACTAGAAGCAACAATAGCAATGATTCACCGTAAGTATGAACATATTAAAATGTATAACAAAAGAGAGATTCTTCGGATTTAATGACGATTCTCACAAATCAGATTTTAATCAAAGTTCGTTTAACATTCCAAGCTCTAGCAGTTGTATAAACATACTAGTGGTATTACTATAACAATTAATTGGGAATTTTTCCTCTTTAGATATACTATATATGATGTATACAAACAAAATCAAACTCCCTCCCCATTAAAAAATACTGCCAGTATTGCTCAGACTATTTTACATGAAAACATTTGACGTGAGAATACCTCCTAGATACAGTGGGAGAATCCAGTTAAAATTACACTTGAAAGTAGCAGGAATCGAAGTTTGCATTGGTTAAAGGAACAGTCCACCGTACTTCCATAATGAAATATGCTCTTATCTGAATTGAGACGAGCTGCTCCGTACCTGTCCGAGCTTTGCGCGACCTCCCAGTCAGTCAGACGCGCTGTCACTCCTGTTAGCAATGTATGGCCAATGGTATTTTTTGGGGCTGTAGTTAGATGCAACCAAACTCTTCCGTGTTTTTCCTGTTTACATAGGTTTATATGACCAGTGATATGAAACAAGTTCAGTTACACAAATTGAAACGTAGCGATTTTCTATGCTATGGAAAGTCCACACTATAATGACAGGCATACTAACACCTTCTGCGTGCTTCAACAGCGCATTGATACGGAGCTCAGATATCAATGCGCTGCCGAAGCGCGCAGAAGGTGTTAGTACGCCTGTCATTATAGTGCAGACTTTCCATAGCATAGAAAATCACTACATTTCAATTTGTGTAACTGAACTTGTTTCATATCACTGGTCATATAAACCTATGTAAACAGGAAAAACACGGAAGAGTTTGGTTGCATCTAACTACAGCCCCAAAAAATACCATTGGCCATACTGAGCCTAGCTACATTGCTAACAGGAGTGACAGCGCGTCTGACTGACTGGGAGGTCGCGCAAAGCTCGGACAGGTACGGAGCAGCTCGTCTCAATTCAGATAAGAGCATATTTCATTATGGAAGTACGGTGGACTGTTCCTTTAAAGAAAATGTGTGGACATTATGCACTGTACACTGAAAAAAATGGCCTGTTTAATTAACACAAAAATCTTGTACATCGGTTGCACTTATTAAAATCATATCCACTAAGACCAATTAAGTCATGTTAAGTCAAACAGAATTTTTGTGTTGATCAACATAATTTTTATATGTGAAACTGATGCAAAAGATTTTTATCAGTCAAACATGAGTTTTTTTTGTTTTGACGGACATAATGTTTGTGTGCAACCGATGTACAAGATTTCTTTCATGCTATGTTTTAAAAACTATTGTATGTCAAACTAACATTATTTTTCTAAAACATCATCTTCCTCAATAAGGTCATACAATCAACCACAACTGGAGTAGAAATTACGAACATTTATTTAACCATTTGCACACACCTGATGAGATGCCAAACTGACATGGCCTTGTAACCAGTTGAAAAAGAAATATAAAGCCCTTTAAAAGCTTGAAGGCATTTCACAAGGTAATGGCAACAATTGTGGATTTTTTTAAACATATCCTTTGCCTTGCACATTTCAAAATTGCATGTCATTGCAACAAACTGAAAAAAGGCCTACAACACTTCCACAGCGACAGACTGATATTAAATTATCCAGTCCAGGAAGTCCTTTGAAAATACAAGACAGTGCAATGCCTTTAAATGTTGAGCAGGACGCAAACAGAGGTAGAAAGGCCGCAACCAATGTATACATGACTGTTATCCCCTAATCTGAACAAAAATTAGAGAGATACTGTACAGTACATACCTGCAGATGTGCATATTTTAAGCTCAATGTCTGCTTAACACAAAAAAATGTCACACATTAACACATTTTCCAGACCCTAGGTGAAACATAAACGTAAAATAAAGCCCAACAGCAACTTCAATGCATTTCCCAAGAAAATGGCAAACGTCTGCAGGCAAACTTTACATATTCCGTTCACTTAAAAATTGCAAGACATTGCAACCAACTGAAAGAAAATAATTTTAACACATACACTTTAATGCCTACAACACTTTGGCGGGGAAAGACTGATTTAAATATCTAGTCCAGGAAGTCCTCTGAAAATACAAGTGCAATGCCATCAAAAGTTGAACACAGGAATGCAAATAGAAAGAGGGAGGTAGAAAGGCTGCAGCTGCTGTATACATTGCTGTTTTTCCCCACAATTAGAGCAAAAAAGGAAAAAAAATACATGCCTGCAGATGTGCAAGTTTTTAAGCTCAATGTCTGCTTAAGAGAAAAATGTGGAGAAAAAGGTTTCTTTTGTGAACATTTTTCTTCCTTCCAATCAGCTGTGCAAAATTCCATTGATTTTGTTTAGCTATAACAAAACATTTTGTATTCACGCTCAGTATTAAGTATTCAAGTTTCTTTCCGATTGCTTACACAGAACTTAGCGCACAATAGCGAAACTCACAAAATTGTGTTTTAGCAATTGGAAGAAAGAAGCATCACAGTTGGAGTCTTTTTAACAGGGCTTGGCATTTTTTTTGACATGATGGTGCTCTCCAGCTCCATGATGATCTTCTGCAGAACCTCAAATGTATATTTGAGTTCTTTAGGGTAATCCAGATTTAAAGCATAAATGAGCCCAAATAGCGTAGCTGCTGCTAAAGCCACATTGTCCAGTTCCAGCAATACCTGCTGCCCCTCCAGGATGATCCCAATGTCAGGATGGTCGAAGATGTGGCGCTTCACGACGAAAATCCCCACCGTTGTTTCTTCCACTGCTCTCTGAATCTGACTTTCATCTTCTTCCTGCAAAGTAAGATAAAATGATATAGTGAGAATGGGAGAATGAGAACAAATATATTAAAAACATATCCATACATTGAACTTCCATAGAGCATTCCGTTTCTATAACTGATTGGATCAGCTTTACTCCCCCCCCAGAAGTGAGTGCACACCTTCATCTTTTAATGGGACATTATAGAAATTAAATGTGTGTATGCTCAGCTGTATTCAGAGGACATAAAACTATAAAAACAGAATAAATATCACCAGTGATAACATGTGACGTGTGTACTGCATATTGTGCCAAATGTCCACAGTCTTTTCCCTGTGCATGGGCCATAGTGAAATAAAGAGAGAGATATTGGTGAATTTGAAAACCACATTAGCTACCCAACTTGTGGCGTTAGGCTGGGCCCATCATAACAAAAAAGATGCCCTTTGACATATAGCCTCACTGGACCTGTGACTCTCACGCGTGTTTCCAAGACAATGCAGGTCAACTGGACAGAAATGTGGGCATCTCCAGGGGTGAATTGAAAATCAATACTTGAGTAGTTCCGTCAACAAAATTCTACAGGGTCTTGGCTTTACAGGGATATCAGCCATTTGATGATGGGCTTAAGTTTGTAAACACAGGGGCCAATAAAGCGGACGCTGTGCAACTTTGCAGAAAGCCAAACATAACCCAAAATGTTAATTGACTACTTTTTTTAGAGTCAGTCTAAAAAATGGGACAATTTACACTTGCCACAAGTTCTCGAATAAGATTGCTCGGGTCCTCATTGAGGTAAATGCACAGCGCTTTCAGCAGGCACTCCCGCCCAACATCAACATCGTCAGCATAACCATCACCATCCTAAGTAAAGAGGGATGAGGGGACAACAACATTTTATCAGACAAACCATTTACTTCACTACACGCATCACTGCAATTTTCATCCCACAATAGTGAGGCTATTCTTACCTGAGTAATTGATGACAAAACTGTCTTTAGATGTGTGCCAATCTGGCCAGCTCTCTTCTTGAAAAGCTTCACAAGCTTGTCAGATAGTATGTTTAACTGCGAAAGAAATTTGGACTGTAAGGGTATCGTCGTAATCCATTTGAATTCGGCATTGATCTGAAAACAATGAACAAAGAGGCATACTGGTATTATTGCTTGAATCCCCCTGAAACTCTAATTTCACCCTATTAATGAAATGCTCAAACACAAAGAATTGTTAGCCTCCTGTGGAATGAACAAGTCAGAAAACACTATCCAATAGTTTTGAGCATCCCATTCAAGATATTTGAATAATGCCATGCATGTTCCACATCTCTCCCCTGAAGGTGAGCCTTCAGGGAGGCTACAGAAACATGTTTTCAAATTCATCTTGCTCAAAGGTTTTTCCAGCATCTCCCAACCAACCTTAATTTTCAGTTATTTGTACAGAAAATTGATACATACTAACAATGCACACAAATTGTACTAAACACAACCCATTTCCATGAACCACGTTTGCTTTAGCCAACTTAATTTCAGAATCAGTCAGTTTGCAGTTATATTGCCTTACCTCGTGTACGTCGAAGAGGGCTGGCCATCTTTGCTGGACCTCATGGATCATGGGTGCGTTGCAAACGACTTCTTTTCTCCGGTAAGCAAAAGTCTTCTCCATTTTCATCCTTATCTCTCTGCTATTTTTCGTCTGAACGTTGTACGTAAGTTCCACTCGAAGTTTCTCAAGGGACATATAATTTTCCCCTGTAGGGTAAGCCAGGCAGTAGTTGACTTCAGATCTCTTCGGTTTAATGCCAAGAGCAGGATTTGTTTTGACTCCTGGTGTGCTCTGAACAGAGTTGATCATTACCTCTGGACATCCCAGTTTCCTCAAATGAGAACAGTACATTGCCAGTTTGTTCTTCAGGCTAATTTTCCACCCTGCATATCCAGTGAATGAGTTTTCCTCAGCTAGGCAAGGGTGCTTGGAAATGAGCGCTTTCCCAACCATGCTAAACTGCCTATCCGTGGCATAAACACCATACTTGACTATTTCTTGAGTTAGTCCATGGAGAATGTCTGATTTAAGTTTCGGGTCTGCACAAAGCAAAGTACGCGTTTCCCTGTACACTGCATTTGCCTTCTGGAGTTTCAATTCAGCATCGTAAGAAAACATCGGGCAGTGGAAGGCCAAAGTGACCTTGACCTAGATGGCTCAGAATCTGGGGAAGAGATTACATCCGTGTCAGCACTGCTAAGCGATGGGGATGAGGGCCCCTCAAAATCAGAAATCGTGGAGGGAGCAGCAGTGGAGATGGGGCGAGTAGCATTCATACACGTGAAAGTATCTGTGTGACGGCCGGCCTTGCAGCCGCACATTGTTAAAAGGCAAGGCGCTGTAGTTGTACTCTCCCTTGCACCACATTTCCTTTGTTTTGTTACATTTTTGCACATTTAGTTATCATTCATTTGACTTCCATTTAACATTACACACTGTTTCATTCAGTTACCGTCACAACCATCTTGCATACACTTTACATAACATACACGTGAGACATTAAACAAACAAACAATTAGCACGCAACACCGATGTCTCAGTTTACACTTTATTTAGCGGTTCATACTTAAGTTACAGCTACGTGCACATAATTGTTCTTTTGAGTTCCATTACTTACATTTTGTGTTTCTGAGTTTATTTAAGTTACCGTGGTGTTGGTGGAGAAATCCCCGGTGTGAAGCAGCTGCAGCTCCCAACTTCCTCCTGGCGTCATCCGGGCAAAGGGCTTCCTGTTGGTACCGCTTCACGTTAAGAGTCCAGTGGCGTGGTCCAACTCCTCGGGAACGTCATGGGGGAATAGGAAGTGCAGTGTTGTTGGAATTATATTGTTTATTTGTTATTGATGTTAAATATAATTATTTTGATTTAGAAAATTGTTTACTTACCTTTGTCTTTATTTTCAACTGGCCTTTGTCCATGTCGGAGGAATGTTATTAACTGTAGTTAGTCTTTGTCTTCCCTGTGTGTCTCCATGGGCTGGCCAGCCGGGTATATGTGTCCCTTCAGTGTTTCATTTGGGGAGTCGGTTCTTTTGAGTTCAGTTACGTTTTGTTTAGCTCCTTAGTTTACTTTAAGTTCTCTTATGTTGACCTCTTTTATAGGCCTAGAACTCTTTTAGTTGAATTTGGTTTTTATTTTCTTTTGTTATTTGGACATTTAAAACTTTTGGAAAAAAAATAAATTTAAAATTGGACTTGGAAACACTGTCTCTCTCTGCTTGCCACTCGGTCTCCCACACATGGTGTCAGAAGTGGGATCAAGCAGTAAGAGAGTACAGTTTTCCCTCCTTATTATTATTATTATTACTACATTTTTTTTTCCCAACAACTTCCTGTCTCCCTGGGATGCCTTCAAGAGGAAGAGGGAGAGGTCGGATAAGGGCACAAGAACTAGGAGCAACAGTGACCCAAGACCACGCAGAGACCGGGGAGGAAGAGGATAACAGTGGAACTGGGGAGAAGCAAGAGGACCCTGAGGCGAGCGATGGTAGCCGTGAACCAACCCTCTCAGACCTGGTGGGCATTCTTCGTGCAAATATGGCCCAGCAGAAGGAACAGGAGGCAAGGAGGGATAGGGACGCAGACCATCAGTGGCGAACCATCAAGGACCTCCAAGACCAGTTCCAAGACCTATTCCAGACCCTCCATGATCAACCCACCACAGGCCCAGGTGAAGCTCAAGAGGAACACCAGAAGTGCAAGCCAGAAGTGGAGAAGTCAAAGGGAAAGCAGTGGGCCAACTACCAACAGCCCTTGTCAGCACCTTGGAGGCAGGCCCACCACCAGCGGTCAGACACCTCAGAAGAGGAGGAGGATCATCACACTGCTACTTCATGTCGGCATGGAGACCAGGACAGGTCAGACCACCTCAGTCGGACTCTTCACCCAAAGTTACTGAAGCTAACAGATGAAGACGACATCGAACACTTTCTAATCACATTTGAAAGAATCGCTAGAGCCTGTCGGTGGCCCAGAGCCAACTGGTCTTTTTATCTGATCCCTCTTCTGACTGGCAAGGCCGGAGGTGCTTACATGCACATGGACGTCTGTGACTCGGAAGACTACAGCAAGGTAAAGGCAGCCATTTTAGAAAAGTATGACGTCAATGCTGAATCTTACAGGCTGAAGTTCCGTGGCCTTGAGGTTGACCCTGATGAAAGCCCCAAGGAGCTCTACATCCAGCTTAAAGAACTCTATAACAAGTGGATTCTGCCTCAAAAGAAAAGTGTAGAGGAAGTTGGTGAGCAGATAATCCTTGAACAATACCTACGTATGGTAGCCCCGGATCTGCAAGTTTGGCTGAAGGAGCATGGCCCAAAGTCCGCCTCGGAGGCTGCCATACTGGCTTCCACATACATGTCTGCTAGGAGGAAAGACCAGCCCTGGAGCTTCTTGTCCTGGAAGAACGGCCGAGATGCCCAGAGACCAACTCAACATAATCCCCCTTCAAGACCACCTGTGCGTGCTGGTAGGCCTCAAAACAGGTTTTATGGCTCAGGTCTGAGCAGAAGACTACCAATCTGCTACCTGTGTGGAGAGGAGGGCCATGCAAAGCCAGCCTGCCCAAAGAACCCAGCAAAGCTGACTCAACTCTGCTGCGTACCCAAGAAGGAACCATCACTGGGTGTGACCAACCAGTCCCTGCAGCTCAGGTCAGTCGTGGTGAATGGAAGGATGGCAGAGGCTCTTCTTGACACGGGCAGTGACCAGACCCTCATTCAGCCACACTATGTCCAGCCAAGCCAGGTGAACAGGTTCGACACAGTGTCCATCCGATGTGTCCATGGAGATGAGAAACTTATACCAACTGCTGATGTCTATATAAAAGTACAAGAACAAACGTACCTGATAACTGTTGGAGTGGCAGGAAACCTACCTTATGATGTCATTCTGGGCCGTGATTTTCCTGTGTTGTTGGATCTGCTGCAGCCAATGGCAACCTGCAACTCTGTTGTCACCCGCTCCCAAGCCAAGCTGGTGGAAGACCCATCTCCCACTCTAAGTGCCCTCCCCTTTTTCAATGCAGACATTGAGGTACTGCCTGGGAAGCCACGAAAATCACGCCGACAGAAGAGGAGGGAGAAGTTGGCTGGAATGCCAGAGCAATCCACTGTGAGGGGAACTCCGGAACCTCCAGTTGATGTGCAACTGTCTGGTGACATCGGCAAGAAACAAAGAAGATCCTGGCCTGGGTGAGATGTTCCGGATGGCGGAGTCTACAGAGGACACAGAAGCTGGAAAGGAGCAGTTTGTGCTGAAGAAGGGGGTGCTTTATCAGCATCAGGGCAATGTGGAACGGCTGGTAGTGCCAAAAGAAGTCCGTGAGCTGGTGCTAGGCTTGGGACATGCTATTCCCTGGGCTGGCCACCTGGGCAAACACAAGACCAGAGCTCGCATCAGCAAGTACTTCTGGCCTGGAATGAGAGCTGATGTGGAGCGGCTGTGCAAAAGCTGCCCTGAATGCCAAAAGACTGCCTTGAGAGCTCCTTGTAAAGTACCTCTGCAGCCATTACCCCTCATCACTACACCATTTGAACGCTTGGGGATGGACATTGTGGGCCCGGTGGAGAAGAGTAGCTCTGGGAACCGCTTCATGTTGGTGATTACTGACTATGCCATGAGATACCCAGAGGTCTTCCCCCTGAAGTCAGTGAAGGCGAGACATGTGGCATCCTGTCTAGTGCAATTCTTCTCTTGCGTTGGATTTCCAAAAGAGATTCTAACGGATCAAGGCACAAACTTCATGTCCACCTTACTGAAGCAAGTGTACCAGCTCCTGGGCATCAGGAGCCTTCAAACGACACCCTACCATCCCCAAACAGATGGTCTCACTGAACGCTTCAATCAGACTCTGAAGCAAATGTTGAGGAAGTTTGTCAATGAGACGGCTTCTGATTGGGACCAATGGCTACCCTTCCTCCTCTTTGCTTACAGGGAAGTACCCCAGGCCTCGACCGGCTTTTCCCCTTTTGAGCTTTTGTATGGATATGAGGTTAGGGGGCCCCTATCACTCCTAAAAGAAATCTGGGAGGGAGATGAGGGGAGGGGGGATCCTGTTAATGTTGCTGCTTATGTCTTGCAGATGCGTGAGAGACTGCAGAAGATGTCCATCCTGGCACAGGAGCACATGGCCCAAGCACAGCAAGGACAGAAGGCCTGGTATGATCGAACAGCTCGCCAGCGCAGCTTTGCACCAGGTCAGAAGGTCCTGGTTATGCTACCTAGTAATGAGAGCAAGCTACTCACTAAGTGGCAAGGGCCATATGTGGTCCAAGAAAAGATTGGGCCTACTACTTACCATGTCTCAGTCCCAGGGCAGTGTCAATCCAGTAGAGTCCTGCATGTCAATCTGTTGAAAGAATGGGTGTCTAGACCTGGAAAAGAAGCAAAGTCAATGTTCATCAGACGAGTGGTGGAAGATGATGATGATGATGATGATGAAGAACAATACTTACCCCAGATGGTGCCACTGGACCTGGACCTTCAGCACCTGTCGGAAGACAAACAGCAGAAGGTAGAGCAGAAGGCTCTATGTAGTCCCGATGTCTTTTCTGAAGTACCTGGACTGTCACATGTTGTGTCTCATGACATTGTCCTTAAGCAAGATGCTTCAGTGCGACGCATGAGCTACCGTGTTCCTGAGCGGCTGTTGGGTCCCCTGAAGGAGGAAGTGGACCAGATGCTTTCCCTTGGCATCATCGAGCCATCCAAGAGTGAGTGGTGCCACCCAGTGGTGTTAGTGCCAAAGAAAGATGGCTCAATTCGGTTTTGCATTGACTTTCGTTATCTTAACTCGGTCTCCAAGTTTGACTCTTACCCAACACCCAGGATTGATGAACTGATCGACCGCCTTGGGAAAGCCCGCTACCTAACTACCATCGACCTCAGCAAAGGCTATTGGCAGATAGCGCTCACCAAAAGATCCTGCGAGCTGACAGCGTTCCGAACACCATGGGGCCTCTTCCAATTCAAAGTCCTCCCATTTGGCCTTCATGGGGCACCTGCCTCATTCCAAAGACTAATGGATCAGGTATTGAATGGCTTGTCAGAGTTTGCGGGGGCTTATCTTGATGATGTTGTGATTTACAGTGAGTCCTAGGAGCAACATCTGGAACATCTGCAGACTGTCTTCACACGGCTCCGGGAAGTGGGGCTGACCATCAATCCTGGTAAATGCTCTTTTTCCAAAGCAGAAATTGAATACCTTGGCTTTGTCATAGGAAACGGCCAGGTCAGGCCCCAGGTAGCCAAGGTGGAAGCCATTAACAACTGCCCTCTGCCTCGAACCAAAAAACAGCTGAGGTCCTTCCTTGGCATGGCTGGCTTTTATAACCGCTTCATCCCCAATTTCTCCTCTAGAGCTGCCGTGTTGACTGACATGGTGGGTTCCTGGTGTCCCGTTCAGGTGCGGTGGACCCCAGAAACACAGGCCGCTTTCCATGACCTACAGCAAGCTCTGAGTAACACTCCTGTTCTTTTCAGTCCAGACTTTGAGCAGGAGTTTGTGCTGCAAACAGATGCATCGGAAAGGGGGCTTGGTGCAGTCTTGCTCCAGGGACCACTGGATGACCGTTGCCCCATTGCTTTCATAAGCAGGAAGCTGTTTCCATGTGAGTCACGCTACTCAACAATAGAAAAGGAATGTTTAGCTGTCAAATGGGCTCTGGACTCCCTTAGATATTACCTTCTCGGACGGCAGTTCATCCTGGAGATGGACCACAAGGCTCTGGCCTGGATGCAGAAGATGAAGGACACAAACAGCAGAGTCACCCGCTGTGACCTGGCCATGCAGCCCTTCAGCTTCACCATTCGTCATGTCCCGGGTCCGGTCAACGTTACTGCAGACTACCTCTCCCGCTGTCCCAGCGTCGCTTCAGAAGGGGGGGAGGATGTGACGGCCGGCCTTGCAGCCGCACATTGTTAAAAGGCAAGGCGCTGTAGTTGCACTCTCCCTTGCACCACATTTCCTTTGTTTTGTTACATTTTTGCACATTTAGTTATCATTCATTTGACTTCCATTTAACATGACACACTGTTTCATTCAGTTACCGTCACAACCATCTTGCATACACTTTACATAACCATACACGCGAGACATTAAACAAACAAACAATTAGCACGCAACACCGATGTCTCAGTTTACACTTTATTTAGCGGTTCATACTTAAGTTACAGCTATGTGCACATAATTGTTCTTTTGAGTTCCGTTACTTACATTTTGTGTTTCTGAGTTTATTTAAGTTACCGTGGTGTTGGTGGAGAAATCCCCGGTGTGAAGCAGCTGCAGCTCCCAACTTCCTCCTGGTGTCATCCGGGCAAAGGGCTTCCTGTTGGTACCGCTTCACGTTAAGAGTCCGGTGGCGTGGTCCAACTCCTCGGGAATGTAATGGGGGAATAGGAAGTGCAGTGTTGTTGGAATTATATTGTTTATTTGTTATTGACGTTAACTATAATTATTTTGATTTAGAAAATTATGTTTACTTACCTTTGTCTTTATTTTCAACTGGCCTTTGTCCATGTCGGAGGAATGTTATTAACTGTAGTTAGTCTTTGTCTTTCCTGTGTGTCTCCATGGGCTGGCCAGCCGGGTATATGTGTCCCTTCAGTGTTTCATTTGGGGAGTCAGTTCTTTTGAGTTCAGTTACGTTTTGTTTAGCTCCTTAGTTTACTTTAAGTTCTCTTATGTTGACCTCTTTTATAGGCCTAGAACTCTTTTTTTTTTTTTTTTAGTTGAATTTGGTTTTTATTTTCTTTTGTTATTTGGACATTTAAAACTTTTGGGAAAAAAATTTAAAATTGGACTTGGAAACACTGTCTCTCTCTGCTTGCTGCTCGGTCTCCCACAATCTGGAACTATTCTAATTGTCCCTCTATCTTGTACTTCCTTCATGGAAGTAAGGTTCATAAAGTCATTCCCAAACAGTGGGTCCATGAACTGTAGTCTGAAATTGGATGTTAAACCACACTGTCTCTTTACTTCACAAACCAGGTCCTCTATTGCTCCAGGAAGTCCACTTGGGAATGTCAATCTTTGGCACGTGTTGTCCGCCAGAACAGTTTTCAGTATTGCTGGAGAACTCATGGCCAGTCTGCCAAGACAATAAAAAATATGAACAGTTAAATACGTAGAAAGACACCATCCTTGTTAATAAGGTTGGGTTGACCGGAGACAGTTGCAACACTTTTTGCATTTTGTTCTGTTACTCAAACATTTTGGATTATTTTTTTTTCATACAATAATCTTACATCTATATTCTTCACAATTTGTATTTGAATGCAAGTTGGCAAATGTTGCAATTGCCCACAGTACTGGAGACAGTTGCAACATTGGTTTGGGATGGTTGTAACACATTACAAATGCAGTGTAAATCCAGTTTTAATAAAATTTATTAATACATTAAGATAAGGCCCCTGTTATATAAAGTATTTGCTGTTAACAAATGGCATTGACCAGTTCGTAATGTATTACTAAAGACTCTGTAATGTCGTAGTAGTGTAGTACTGTTTTAAAGTCTTTTTAATGATTAGTACAGCATTCTACCCGTGGAATGGTATGCAATATGTGGCTACGAATGTAGCTTAATTTTATTTAAATACCTCCTGAAGTGCTTATGCAATCTGTTTGCTTTTTGTCTGCAATAGGAATCCAACTAAGCATGTATAAGTATCACTATAACTTGTTTCTAGTGAAGAAAACCTGCATGTGGAAACCATCGCATTGCTACTGCCCCAGGTCTCCCCAAATTTTTAATATTGCACATAAATTCAACTGCAATGTGAAGACTTGCAACAAAAAGACAAAGTAAAAGGGCATTTACATAACAAAACTTAAATTCAACTAACCTTTAATGAGGATATATCTTTTTAACGCAACCATGCGACTTGATCCAACAAAGTAATCAGCCAATGGATAAGGGTCACAGAGGTCAGTGATAGTCACAAGCTTTAATTCTCTTGCTGGTGACACACTCAGCTCAAAGGCTCTGTAGTGCCCATTATACCACCCACAAAGTAATTTGAGAAAGAGGAGCAGCTGTTCATTTTCAACACACATCTGAATGATTTCAGCAAACTGTCAATCCACTTATGGCCCTTTTCCACTACCCTTTTTCAGCTCACTTCAGCCCGACACAGCTAGCGTTTCGACTACCTTAGAGCAGCACGACTCAGCTCGTTTCAGCCCTGCTTAGCACCCAAAACTCGCACGGTTTTGGAGTGGGGCTGAAGCGAGCCAAACCGAGCCGAGTGGGGCTAGGAGCGTGAGGAGACACTCCCCTGTGCACTGATTGGTGAGGAGGAGTGTCCTCACATGCCCACACACACCCTGCGAGCACGCTGGGATCTGTAAATGCCGTAAACCCGGAAGAATTACGAGAATTTCTGAAGCTTTATGCGCCTCACCTCATCTATCCGCTCTTGCCAGTATCTGTTGGCGTTGTCGGTGACAACAAGCCACAGCACCAAGACCAGCAACACTAACGACTCCATGTCCTCCATGTTTATTGTTTACTATCCGGGTCGTGAGACTACTGCTTAAAAGATCACGGATGTCACTGTTTGCGCCGCCTAACGACATCACGTGACGTCCACCCACTTTCCCTAACTCCACCCAATGTGTCCACCCACTTCCAGCCAGCACGGTTCAGTGCGGTTGTAGTCGAAATGCAACTCCAACAGCCCCGCTCAGCTCGACTCAGCCCAACTCAGCACGGCACGGCTCGGCACGGCTCAGCCCAACTCAGCCACATTGGTAGTGGAAAAGCGGCATTCCTGATCCATAAGTTATGATCATCCCTTTTTCATAGAGTATGCCACTGCTGCATGCCTTCTTGGCAAGGTGCACCACAGATGCACTGGGAAATTTTGCCCTAAAAGCCTGTGCCATGTCCTCCTTCAGGACACTGACTGGTACAGTGGACACATGGGGTACATCAAGGGTAGATTTACCATATGAGGGGGAATTCATGTGAAAACCAAGCGCATATTGGTGTTTCGAGGCCAAAGTCAGTGGCACATTCTTAAAGCAATGTGTGTGCTTCACAACCCGCTTGAAAAAGCCATGTTTCGCTTCAAATCGAAGTGTTCAGAGTACAACTAGAGGGCCGAAATTCCTCATCAAGACAGGATAATGCTCTACTAAATGGTGCTTTGGAAGGAGTTGAACATCAGGGAACAATGCCTTATATCTGGTCCTGTGCTCAATTATTTTGCTGTGAAGGTACAAAATTGATTCATCGTTGTGTACTGGGCCAAAAACAAGCTCAACAATGTCTTTGAGATCCATTAATACCAGCCATGCCGGCTCATCATCTGGAACAAAGGAGCCAATCAAAAATGGCAGGAGCCATAAAAGGCACCAATTTTCGTGAGCATTTCCACCAATACTTTTCTGACTAGAGATGTTCTGTGGCAGCACATGGGGTTTGTTTATCTGACCACTTATAAGGGAAAGCCAAGATGGCTTGATTCAAATCATGCAGTGTAAAAAGCTTCTTTGATATCACTGACCCCAAGCAGTATGCAAGCTCGACGGGAACAATCCCTTCAAGAAGATCATGTGCAACATCTGGAGGATATCCAGAGACGACATGAAAATGAGACAGGGTTTTTGTCAAAACACACTCTTTTCACTCCACAGCAATGCACATTAGTCTCAAGAGCAGCTTTAACGTGAGAAGTATAACACTCTTTCGTTCTGAGGCTTAAAGCAGTCAAAGGGCTGGATTGTGTTTCACCACGTTTTGCAATGCAAAACCGACAGAAATATTCGCCTGAAAAATTCTCAATGAAGCCTGCGATACTGTGTGCACCTAAATTATCTGCCACGACACAATGTAGTGTGCCTTTAAGACACTTGCCTAACAAAGGTACATACACGCCAAAGTCTTCCAGTACTTTCACATCTCGCAGGAGAGGTTCTAACACTTTGTCAAAACCATATGTTTTTACATCAACACTCTTGCAAAGTACTGTAAGAAATATTGATGGTAATGATGAGTGGGAACCAGGTGGTAGGTTGCCTAAAACCCAATAAATTCCACAAAGCTTCTGTTTGTTTCAAGAAGTCCCCAACGGATTGCATGTTTCAAAGTCGTCAACAAACAGGCGCAATGATAATCTCAATTCGTCAGAATTCAAAAAAGCATTACTCCTGAAATATACACCATCTTCAGGGGACCTTAATTCAAACAAAGGCTTGAGCTGAGTTTCCTGCTGATCTCTATGGTTGTCCATGACTTTCTCAAGTATCACTTGCCAGTTCAGTGTGTTCTGCAAAGACTTAAGAAGGGGGACATACTGAAAAGTGTGGTGTTTTTCTTTTTTTTTTTTTTCTTGTGGTCTAGTGTATAAGTAACTGGTTCCACAATGCTGAATTCTTTCTTATAGTAGGTTTTACATTGATATGTGGTACTGAGTGTGCCACCCTTTTCAATGGCTTTATGAACAGGGTTAGATATCGCTGCTGTGACTATTTCAGTTACCACCGAGTCATCAACCTGTAGCCAAAGGGCTCAAATTCAATGAGGCACAAAACTAAAAAAACAGCGGCCCAACATTAAGTGCAACTCAATGAGATACTTGTGGTTTTGCCTGCTGGCGCACAATAGACTGGATATCAATGTCAATCTTTGTGCATCCAATCCGCATCAAATGAAAAAGAGCATCATCCGTGAATCTGTTCCTCTCTTTTGACTTAATGTGCTTCATTGTTGAAAAGCTGCTCTCACAAATGTAAGTGCTCCCAAACATGTGTTGCCCCTTTTCCACCAAAGCAGTTCCAGGGCTGGTTCGGGGCCAGTGCTTAGTTTGGAACCGGGTTTTGTTTCCACTGACAAAGAACTGGCTCTGGGGCCAGAAAAAACGGTTCCAGGCTAGCACCAACTCTCTGCTGGGCCAGAGGAAAGAACCGCTTATGTCAGCGGGGGGGCGGAGTTGTTAAGACCAATAAAAAGACCGCGAAAGATCGCCATTTTTAAGCTGCGAGAAGCAGCAGCTGTACAAACGCGAAGCCATTTATTATTATTGTTGCTGCTGCTTCTTCCGTGTTTTTGCTTTGATATTCGCGCCAAGGTTTATGCAAACGTAGCGACGTAACTGATGTATACAGCGACGTAATGACGTGGCTTCCTTTAGCACCGCGAGCTAAGGGAAGTGCCCTCTATCGGTCAACAGTGTAATTACAACTGTTAAAAAAAAAAAGGCCGCAGTTATTTTTTTTTCCTGATAATTAATAAATGATCTACGGGCTGCACTGAGTAAGGAGGCAGGCCTCATGCGGCCCGCCAGTTGCCCATCCCTGCAGTAAATGAACACAGACACACACAATATACACACACAACAATATAAACACATTTCAAAATGTATTTAAGCATAATCATTAATTAAATTTACCATTCCTTATTCTGTCCAATACAGCATTACTGTGCTGTAATAGTGCTGTAATAAGCTGAGCTTTTAACCTAAGTGTGGTGTAAATCTCTAACCAACTAGCATCAAAATCCTTCAGACTTGGCCATTCACAATTCTTTTCAGTGGGCACGTGTGCCATTTTCATGCCTGCTTTAGCGATTTCGTTTTTATTCTTCTTTTAATGCCGTCACCGTTTTGTCCATAAATGTTCACCCTGTGCTAATTGAAGACAGTACAAGGACTAACTACACTACATCCCACAGAAAATGAAAAACGTGGGCTTGCCTTTTGTGCCGAGGATTAGCATAGTTAACCCTGCTAACATGTTCACTAGCCTTCACTAAATTCACAACGCCCTCACTTACAATACAATCTGCTCGCGTTTAACAGTTTTCGTACACAAACACAAAGTTGTGTAGAGCAACCTGTGCAGTTTAAGGGTTTACACTTATGTGTTTCACAAAAGAAAACCAAGTTTTCAAAGGGTTTTCAATACATTACTCTTGGTAGACAGACATGCCTCCTTGGCGCCAACAACAGCTAGCTAGCTTAGAGACATACTTAAGTTTAAATCATTTAAGAGTCTCTATGTGGAGTGCTCCCCCCCTCCCAAGTTTACTTGTTCAGCTTTGCATGTTCCATAACAGGTGCTGTACACAAAAACAATGTGGCAAAGAAAGCCTCAGACATGGACATCAGACAACACATAATAAAATGGTTCAACTTGGGCCACGACCTGATCTGCAAGGCATCAGGCACAGGTGAGCAGCTGACATTAAAAATGAAAAATATAAAAATTAGATATTCAAGCCTTTTTTTTTTTTTGTTTAAAATATTATCACAGTGTAAGGCTAATGAAAACCCCAAATCCAGAAGCTCAAAATTTAAAGATTATTTCTAAAGGTCAGTTAAAGATCAGGATGATTTTATAAAACAGGAAATATCCAAACTCCAGAAGAAGAAACCTTTATTCGTCACATGCACACTTCAAGCACAGTGAAATTCATCCTCTGCATTTAACCCATCTGAAGCAGTGAACACTCGCACCCAGAGCAGTGAGCAGCCCAAAGCGCCCGGGGAGCAGTCAGGGGTTCGGTACCTTGCTCAAGGGCACCTCAGCCCAAGGCCGCCCCACATCAACCTAACTGCATGTCTTTGGATTGTGGGGGAAACCGGAGCACACCCACGGGGAGAACATGCAAACTCCACACAGAAAGGCCCTTGCCGGCTGCTGGGTTCAAGCCCGGAACCTTCTTGCTGTGAGGCAACCGTGCTAACCACTACACCACCGTGCCGCCCCAGCTGATTGACTCTATGCCATGCCGAATTAATGCAGTAACTCAAGGAAAGTGAGCCATCCAGTATTGAGAGAGTATAAATTAGCAAACCCCTCTCAGAGTTTGGAATTACCTGTATTATAAATCTTTTTTTTTTTTGAAAGACTTTTTTGAAGACTTTTTGAAATATTCTGATATTTTGAGCTTCTGGATTTGGGGTTTTCTTGAGCCTAAAGCAATGATCAAATTGTAAACAAATTTATTATTTCAGTTTTATTTGAATCAAGAATATACACAATTGTTCTGAAATGACTGATTAATAAAATGATCAATGGTTTCAGCTGTAATTGCCAGAAAGTTTGGTTAAATCATTTACACCAATCATGTAGGGATGGATTGCTGGATATACGGTACTTGTGTTTGAATCATGCCATTTTGAGAACTGATAAATGTTTTTCATCTTCAGGTACAAGGGGCTGAGCATGAGGGTAATGATGACGTGTGATTGTAGAGAGGGGTGCTCTCTGAGGGCGCAGTCACACCGGGAAGTTTGGGCAGTTTCCTCCATTGGTTTGGTTCATTTGTAGTGGTGCGATCACTGATTAAATCACATGTGTGAAGACTTTGTACCAATACCATACACTGCCATTTTTTTTCTTTCTTTTTTTTTTAACCCAATTTTTAAAGCCATGGTTCACTTGTCATGCTGGGCCTGTGTGAACTTCAGGACATTTTGGTGTGAAAGCAACCTCTCTTACCTCAGTGACAGCATGCATAAGGTTCACTTTACAAGCCTAGACCGTGAACTTGAGTACATTTTGGTGTGAAAGCCATCTGTTTTATATCCATGTTTTACTTGTATGGTGTTTATAATGCAGTTCAGCACTTAATCCATGTTTTACATACTAGTATATGGTGATGTATACGATGCAGTTCAGCACTTTGAACATTGTTGACATTGTTTAACTTTTTTTGCACTGTTCATTATTGCACTGAGCTGATATTGTGAGCTGATACCAATTACCAAAGTGAAAATAGCTGATCTACAAAGTCACATGCTCACATGTCAATAAAAGCACTTTGTGATTGAAGATTTTTCTTAACATTTGTCTTATTAATGCTAATGAAGCAAACTTGGGAGTTGGGGGTTCACCTCAGACAAATGTTGTACATATCTGGACTACATCCGGCACTGATCCAACTCCCATCCATACCTGATTTGGGCAGTGCAGAGAAAGGTTTTTAGTGATCCGTGCTGGACCTGGCCCAAATCCGTTCCAGATCCAAAAATTGTATCTGTGCTGGATACAGGGCGGAGAGCAAAAGTTATGTGGGACGGATCCATTTGCTGTATTCAGACCAGACTTTGGGGTACATCCAGTGCTGATCCGGCTCAGATCAAATTGCTATCTGGGGATACGCTGATCCACATGAGCAGTAATGCTAAAGTACTGTACACACAATGTCATAATCACACAATAAACTTATCACGCAGGACAATTAGACTGCAGATGAACAACTTTTATACCCCAACACTCACTCTAATGAAGCCACAAAAAGAACATTTTCTCACAGAGCATCACAGGGAGTGGACTGAGCTCCCTCCTGTAACTCTAATGCCTGACTGATTGACAGAGCAGTGGTGTACATTTTAGTCTCTACACTTCCTGTGATCATGGGGGGGGACGGGATACGATCATATATTACTTCTATTTTAGTGTGATTTTTTCATGTGACATTTTCTGCTGTGAACAAAGACAGCTCAGAAAAGTGTGACCACACTGGTGACTCTCTGGGGTGGCATGGTGGTGTAGTGCTTAGCAATGTCACCTCACAGCAACGTTTGAGCAGTTTGAGCCCAGCAGCTGATGGGGGCCTTTCTGCGTGGAGTTTGCATGAAACCCATGTCTGCGTGGGTTTCCTCTGGGTGCTCCGGTTTCCCCTACAGTCCAAAGACATGCAGTTACCATAGGTTAATGTGGGATGGCCTTAGGCTGAAGTGCCCTTGAGCAAGGCTTACTGCTTACTGGTCCCTTGACCTGGGGTGGTCGTGGGGGCGCTGTGCAGAAGTTTATGCAACCTCTCTCCATTTGTGGCGATCATGTGCCAACCCCTGGGTTTTGGTGAAGCTCTTTTGTGTCCATTCAGTGATGTTATCAGCCCATTTTTTTTCTGCCTACCCCTTCTCCTCTTTCCTTCAACTGTGCCTTTATAGGATGATTTTTGACAGTCCAATTGTTCTTGTGATATGGCCATACCTGTTCAGCTTTTTCCTTTTAATTGTTGTGAGGAGGTCTTTGTGGTGTTTGGTTATTTGTTTAATAGTGTTTCTTATTTGTTCATTTGTTATGCAGTCCAGGTAAGAGATGTTTAAAATTTGTCTATAACACCGCATCTCAACAGCCTGTATTCTTCTCTGTCGCTCTGCTGTCAATGTCCAAGCCTCACAGGCATACATGAAGATTGATATGGCAAGTGCTTGCATTAGTCGTAGTTTGGTCTTGAATCTGATGTTTCCATCTTTCCATATCAGTCTGAGCCTTGCCATGGCTGCTGATGTCTGTGCCACTCTTGACATTATCTCTGTTTTTGACCCTTCCTCACTGATGACGGAGCCCAGATATTTAAACTGGCTCACTGTCTTGAGTTCTTGTCCACTGACCGTGATCTTTGTTATAATTGGCCTTCTGCTATTTGTCATCAACTTGGTCTTGTCTACATTTATTTCCATACCAAATTTTGAAGATGTTTTGTTCATGCATTTTACTGTTGGCAAGCTCTTGTTCCCTTCCTGCTAGTCTGTCAATGTCGCCGGCAAACTGAAGGTTTGTGATTGTTCTTCCTCCGATCCTGACTGTGCCATGATGGTTCTCAAGGGTGTCAGTCATGATCTGCTCCAAGAAAATGTTGAAGAGCATAGGTGACAGGAGGCAGCCCTGTTGGACACCCATTGTGGTATGGAACCATTCTCCCACAGTGCCTTGGATGAGTACTGTGCTGCTGGCCTTGGCATACAGTTGTTGGATGGTGTAGATCAGTTTTTGGCCCATGTTGCATTTCTTCATAGTTGCCCAGAGTGTGTCATGCCAAACTCTGTCAAATGCTTTCTTAAAATCAATGAATACATGGTAAATGTCTTGTTGGTGCTGCAAGTTTTTCTCACCCAGAACCCTGAGGTTAAATATTTGTTCCATGGTACTCTATCCACTGTGAAACCCAGCTTGTTCCTTAGCAAGGATGCTTTCTGCCTGTGGTTTTAATCTACTTTTAGCATAACTTTACTAGCATGACAGGTCAGGTCAGGGTCATCTTCGACTCTGCTACTGGTAACATGTAAGTAATCCAGTAAACCTGCTGCATGGATGGGTGGTCGGTGTCTAAACTGGCTCCCCCACCAGTGAATGCTGGTAAGGAGGGTGGCATGTCACCCCGCAGGACGAAAAATAAGATGTGACAAAGGGTGGATGAGCTCCTTGTGAGCCAACAGCCATCATGCAAACTGCGGTTCTGGCAGTCAACTCGGCACCAGTTCTGGAAACCTTTGCCTTCCTAACATACTGTGGAACATAGGGAAGTACAGTTGCCTTCTAACTCGCAACTTTATCCACTGCATCTGAGTCACTGCTGGTCGTCTTGCAATGCTTGCCACTCATCTAAGGTGACAAGGAGGAGAGGGTGCAGTAGTAGTGGCGAAACAACTACACCACCTTCAACAAACCTTGTGCTCAGGAACTGGTGGATGGTAAGTCCAGCAGCGATGGGAGATTGGCAAAGTGACAGGTACCAGATAGTACTGGCAGTCGTAGTCAAGAACCTGCATGTTGGTGGTCTGGAACTGATGGTCAGTCTGTTAGACCAACTGGGCAATATAACGGTTCGGCAGCATTCCAGATGACAGAGCAGCTCTATTTAGAAAGGCCACCGCTCTCCCTACATGGAGATTAGAAAAGGTACCCCAAAGATTGGTTGCTCCATACTTCCCAGGTCAGCTTACCATGGCTGGTGGGATATCCCTTTTTGCAGTCACGTATATAAGAAATGTATAAAATCTCTCAAGGTCACTACCTGAAATGTGTGTATGCTCAACAGTGAACATAAACAGCATTTATTGGGCTCCATTTGGAGAAGTACTCAATCGATTTGGTTGTCCAGGTGGTGCTCTGAAAACAGTGTGGGCTTTATAGATAATTGGGCTAATTTTGAGGGCACTGCTTGCCTGTTAGGGCAGGACGGTATTCATCCCAGTCGGGAAGGTGCTGCTCTCATTTCCTGCAGCATAGGTCGAAGTCTCAGAACAGGCCTAGTTAATTTCTGACAATCCAGAGCCAAGGCCAGGGAGCAGACGAACAGGCTAAACTGACTGTCTGCTAGCTGCACAGAGTCGTCACTCAGGGTCCACTACATCGAGACTGTGTCTGTTCCCCAAGCTCAACAAAAAAGTAGAAATACTCAGATAGTTTGTTCCAGTGACCTAATCAATATAAAATTAGATCATACTGACTGTACAGCTGCTGCCAGCACCTTTGATCTAAAGGTGGGGCTATTAAATATTACAACCCCGATTCCAAAAAAGTTGGGACAAAGAACAAATTGTAAATAAAAACGGAATGCAATAATTTACAAATCTCAAACTAATATTGTATTCACAATAGAATATAGACAACATATCAAATGTCGAAAGTGAGACATTTTGAAATTTCATGCCAAATATTGGCTCATTTGAAATTTCATGACAGCAACACATCTCAAAAAAGTTGGGACAGGGGCAATAAGAGGCTGGAAAAGTTAAAGGTACAAAAAAGGAACAGCTGGAGGACCAAATTGCAACTCATTAGATCAATTGGCAATAGGTCATTAACATGATTGGGTATAAAAAGAGCATCTGGGAGTGGCAGCGGCTTTCAGAAGTAAAGATGGGAAGAGGATCACCAATTCCCCTAATTCTGCGCCGACAAATAGTGGAGCAATATCAGAAAGGAGTTTGACAGTGTAAAATTGCAAAGAGTTTGAACATATCATCTACAGTGCATAATATCATCAAAAGATTCAGAGAATCTGGAAGAATCTCTGTGCGTAAGGGTCAAGGCCGGAAAACCATACTGGGTGCCCGTGATCTTTGGGCCCTTAAACGGCACTGCATCACATACAGGCATGCTTCTGTATTGGAAATCACAAAATTGGCTCAGGAATATTTCCAGAAAACATTATCTGTGAACACAATTCACCGTGCCATCCACCGTTGCCAGCTAAACTCTATAGTTCAAAGAAGAAGCCATATCTAAACATGATCCAGAAGCGCAGACGTCTTCTCTGGGCCAAGGCTCATTTAAAATGGACTGTGGCAAAGTGGAAAACTGTTCTGTGGTCAGACGAATCAAAATTTGAAGTTCTTTATGGAAATCAGGGACGTCGTGTCATTCGGACTAAAGAGGAGAAGGACGACCCAAGTTGTTAGCAGTGCTCAGTTCAGAAGCCTGCATCTCTGATGGTATGGGGTTGCATTAGTGCGTGTGGCATGGGCAGCTTACACATCTGGAAAGACACCATCAATGCTGAAAGGTATATCCAGGTTCTAGAGCAACATATGCTCCCATCCAGATGATGTCTCTTTCAGGGAAGACCTTGCATTTTCCAACATGACAATGCCAAACCACATACTGCATCAATTACAGCATCATGGCTGCGTAGAAGAAGGGTCCGGGTACTGAACTGGCCAGCCTGCAGTCCAGATCTTTCACCCATAGAAAACATTTGGTGCATCATAAAACGAAAGATACGACAAAAAAGATCTAAGACAGTTGAGCAACTAGAATCCTGCATTAGACAAGAATGGGTTAACATTTCTACCCCTAAACTTGAGCAACTTCTCTCCTCAGTCCCCAAACATTTACAGACTGTTGTAAAGAAAAAGGGGGATGTCTCACAGTGGTAAACATGGCCTTGTCCCAACTTTTTTGAGATGTGTTGTTGTCATGAATTTTAAAATCACCTAATTTTTCTCTTTAAATGATACATTTTCTCAGTTTAAACATTTGATATGTCATCTATGTTCTATTCTGAATAAAATATGGAATTTTGAAACTTCCACATCATTGCATTCCGTTTTTATTTACAATTTGTACTTTGTCCCAACTTTTTTAGAATCGGGGTTGTAGATCTGTTACATCTAAAGCACTAATGGTTAATGAACTCATTAGTGATCAGGAGTTTAATGTACTTTGTTTAACTGAAACATGGATTAAACCAAATGAATATATAGCATTAAATGAGGGCGGCATGGTGGTGTAGTGGTTAGCACTGTCGCCTCACAGCAAGAGGGTTCGAGCCCCGTGGCCGACGAGGGCCTTTCTGTGCGGATTTTGCATGTTCTCCCCGTGTCCGCGTGGGTTTCCTCCAGGTGCTCCGGTTTCCCCCACAGTCCAAAGATTTGCAGGTTAGGTTAACTGGTGACTCTAAATTGGCCATAGGTGTGAATGGTTGTCTGTGTCAGCCCTGTGATGACCTGGCAACTTGTCCAGGGTGTACCCTGCCTTGATCTAATAGTAACATTCGGGTTAAACATAGAAAATATAGTCACACTTCCACAGTCTGAAGTTATCTCAGATCATTATCTCATCTCATTCAAATTATGTCTGAGTGATAATATATGCACCTCACCACGCTACTCTATTAAATGTAGATTCACATCAACTACTGCACAGAGCTTTATAAATGATCTCCCAGAGTTATCAACTTTGATTGGGTCACTGTCAGTCCCTGCAGAACTTGATCAGGCAACTGAATGCTTGGAGTCAAAGTTCTGCCATACTTTAGATAATGTAGCGCCTCTTAAAAGGAAAATGGTCAGAGACAAAAAAAAATTAGCACCCTGGTATAATGATGACACTCGCACTTTAAAAAAGACCACTCGAAAATTGGAATGCAAATGGCATCAAACAAAATTGGTAGCATTCAATTTAGCATGGAAGGAGAACTTCCTGAAGTATATAAAAGCTCTTAGTGCTGCTAGATCAACATATCTCCCTGCCTAATAGAAGATAACAAAAATAATCCTAGATTCCTATTTAATACTGTAGCAAATTTAACCAGGAATAAGTCCACTATAGACACATGCACACCTGCAGTATGTAGTAGCAACAACTTCATGATTTTTTTTACTGACAAAATTGAGAATATCCGACAAAAAATTCAATCTACTAATTTAAGGTCAGACAATATAAGTGACCCTGTAGTTAACAATATAACTGTATCAGATCAGCAATTAGAATGTTTTACTCTCATTAGTGAAATTGAATTACTTTCATTAATCTCCGCATAAAAAGCCTCAACTTGTGTACTAGATCCCTTACCTGCATGTCTATTCAAACAAATAATACCTGAAGTAATTAAACTGCTTCTAAAAATAATAAATTATTCTCTTAGGATTGGCTATGTACCCAAATCCTTTAAACTAGCAGTTATCAAACCCCTGATTAAAAAACCTGACCTTGATCCCTGTCAGCTGTCCAATTATTGGCCAATATCAAACCTCCCCTTTATCTCCAAGATCCTTGAAAAAGCAGTGGCACAGCAGTTATGCTCATATTTACATAGGAGTAGCATCCATGAAATGTATCAGTCAGGATTTAGACCTCATCATAGCACCGAGACAGCTTTGGTTAAAGTAATAAACGACCTACTGTTGGTGTCTGATCAGGGATGTGTCTCGATGCTTGTGTTGCTTGACCTTAGTGCAGCATTTGATACCATTGATCATTCCATTCTTCTGGATAGACTAGAAAATGTTGTGGGAGTTAAGGGGACAGCCCTCTCCTTGCTCAGGTCTTATTTAACTGATCGCTATCAGTATGTTGATGTAAATGGCGATTTTTCTAGACATACTGAGGTAACGTTTGGTGTTCCACAAGGTTCTGTCTTGGGTCCACTGCTTTTTTCTTTATATATGTTACCTCTGGGTGATATTATTCATAAATAGTGTATTAGTTTCCACTGTTATGCTGATTACACACAGTTGTATGTTTCTGCAAAACCTGATAAGAGACACCAGCTTAATCGAATTGAGGAATGTGTGAAGGACATTAGACACTGGATGCTTATAAACTTCCTTCTGCTTAACTCTGACAAGAATGAAGTACTTGTACTAGGACCACATGCAGCTAGAAGTAATTTTTCTGTTTACACAGTAATTCTGGATGGCCTTTCTGTTTCTTCACGTGCAGCAGTAAAAGACCTTGAAGTGATTATTGACCCCAGTCTTTAATTCGAAACTCACTTTGATAACATTACCGATATAGCTTTCTTTCATCTCAGAAATATTGCTAAGATAAGAAATTTAATGTCACTACATGATGCGGAAAAACTAGTTCATGCTTTTGTTACCTCCAGGTTGGATTATTGTAATGCCTTAGTGTCTGGATGTTCCAGTAAGTGCATAAACAAACTCCAGTTAGTTCAAAATGCAGCAGCAAGAGTCTCATGTTTTAAGTCATTCAAATTCTTAACAAAAGGCTTGACTAAACAGATATGTTTTCAGCCTAGACTTAAACGCTGAGACTGTGTCTGATTCCCGAATATTACTTGGAAGGCTGTTCCATAACTCTGGGGCTTTGTAAAAAAAAAAAGGCTCTGCCCCCTGATGTAGCCTTCACTATATGAGGTACCAGCAGATAGCCTGCACCTTTTGATCTAGGTAGGCGTGGCGGGTCATAGAGGACCAGAAGTTCACTCAGGTACTGTGGAGCGAGACCATTCAGTGCTTTTAAGGTCAATAGTAGTATTTTATAATCTATACGAAATTTGATTGGGAGCCAGTGCAGTGTGAATAAGACAGGGGTGATGTGGTCATATTTTCTAGTTCTAGTTGTCTCAGAAAAATCTTGAAAATATCTTGGCAAGAAAAAGTGTTCAATCTCGAGGTGTTATGCAAGTCAAACTGCTCATCTGTTGAAAGCGTCATCATGCAACGACAACTCCGCTGGATGGGACACCTTGTCCATAGGGACAGCCATAGAATTCCCAAGCACCTGTTTTATGGTGAACTTACATGTGGCAAACGCCGAGTTGGAAGACCCAGAAAATGGTTTAAAGACTCTGTTAAAGACTCTCTTAAAAAGTGTGATATTGCTGCTTGTGATTTCAAGCAAAAAGCAGAACTGCCTGCTGTGGAGAGTTGCCATTCAAAAGGGAGTTTCCTCCTTTGAGGAAGAGACAGCCTACCAGATATGCCAGGCCAGACTAAGGAGGAAAACACCAGTTTCTGCTGATGCCCCCTTTAGATGGAACACCTGCTCAAGACCCTGTGCTTCGGCTGCCGGCCTCGCTGCCCACACACGCATCCACTAGTAGTCGTTGTCGACTTTGATGTGACATCCATGATGATGATGACTAGTATGACTGATGATGCTGATTGTTCTGTAGTTTTGGCAGAGTTGGAGGTTTCCCTTCTTGGGTAAAGTGATTGCAAGTGACTTGGTCCATGGTGTTGGCCAGTCTCCTGTCTCCCAAATCATGTTGCAGATTCTTGTTAGTAGGTCAACTGCTGAGGGTCCTGCATTTTTTATGAATTCTGCTGGGATGTTGTCAACCCCTGCAGCCTTACCATTCTTCAAAGATTTAATGGCCGCTTCTACTTCTTCTCTCAGAATTGGGAAATTGTCCTCATTTGTTGAGTGTTGGACTGTAAGGATGTCAGGGTCACCTTGAATCTGGTAATTGTAAAGCTCTTGACAATATTCGGTCCATCTGGCAATGATGTCACTTTCTTCTGTGAGGCACTTCCCCTCTTTGCTTTGAATAGTGCTGACCCTTGACTGTCTGTGCCATGTCAGGTTTTTGCCTATCTGGAAAGCCTTTCTGCTATTGTTTTTCTCCAAGCTGTCCTCCATCTCTGTACATTGCTGTTCAATCCATTTTTCTTTTTTTTCACATTTTTTCTGATCCTTTTGTTAATTTCCCTGTACTCTGCTGTCTCTGTTGTGTGTCGAACCTGCTTTAGCTCCCTTCTGGCATCACACATTTCCAAGATCTCATTTGTCATCCATGGTTTATTTTTGCGGTGGAGAGTCCCAACAACGTCCTTGGCTGTTTCTGTTATAAGTTCATTAAAGCTGTTAGTAAACACTTCAACCTCTTCTTCAGCTGTCAGCAATGGTGCAAATTTCCCACCAATTGTTGCTTGGAAAGACTCGTGTAGAGTAGGGTACTTTAGCCTCTCAAAATCAAACTTGATCCTTGTGTTCTTTTGTTTCATGGGCTTTTTCAGCTTTACTCGTAAGTTCATGATGACATAGTCATGATCACTTCTTACGGTATGTCAGTGTCAGGAAATGTCCTTGTTTTAGCTCTATTTATGCCTGATTTAAAACAGTTCTGAACTAGAATATAATCTATCTGGTTGTGGTAAGTTCTGTTTGGGGCATGCCATGTCCATTGATGTGAAGGCTTGTGTATTCCCAGAGTGTTGGCTAATACCAGGTTATTGTAACTGGCAAACTCAAGCAACCATCTTCCCCGCTCGTTTGTAATTGGATTGCATGATGGTCCACAATGTTCACTCCAGTCACCCTGTGCATCAATACCAGCCTTGGTGTTCCAATCACCCTGTACAAAAATGTCTTTCTTGTTGACCTTCTTTATAACATCCTGGAGTTGCATGTAAAATTCCTCAATTTGTTCGTCATCATGGTCAGAGGTAGGTGCATAAACCTGTATCACTGTGATGTTGAAGGAGGTGTTAGGTTTTGCTGGGAATTGAACCCGGGTCACTGGTGTGGTAACCCAGCAAACCCCCACTAGGCCACCAGGGAAATGACTCAAGTGCAGAGGAGTGGGACAAAAGTAGAGTTCAAAACAGTTTATTGCCAAAGCTCAGAAGATCAGGAAAATCCAAACGCAAAAATCCACAAAAGTAAAATCCAAACGCACAGAAGATACAAGGGAAAACAAAACATCCAAAAGTTCAAACTCCAAAAATGCAAAACCAAAGAAGAGGCAAAAAACCCAAACGCTCAGAAGATACAAAAGTGGCAAGTCTCTAGTTAACAAAAACAGTCCAAAAGGTCCCAAGAAAGCAAAATACCAAAAACACAAGTACACAGGCAAGGTACACGGAACAGAGGTTACTAGCCATGAACAGCACAAAGACTCAGTGACTAGAAACCAAACTGAGGAAGTATAAATACCCAAAATAATTGAACACAGGTGAACATAGGTAATTAAGACTAGGTGGGGCACAAGGCACAAGAAAACAAAGAAGCACATGGCTGTCAAAACAAAACACAAACCCCCTAGCTGTCAAAACAAACATAAGACAAAGATAAAATAGCGGCCTCTAGAGGCCAAGATAGTCCCAAGTCCTAACAGGACCCCCCCTCAAGGAGCGTCTCCTGACGTTCCCAGGGCAATCAGGATGGGCCAAATGGAAGTCCTGACAGAGTTCCTTGTCTAAGATGTCCCAAGTGGGGACCCAACAGCACTCTTCAGGGCCATAGCCCTCCCAGTCCACTAGGTACTGAAGCCCGCCACGGACCCGGCGGGAGTCCAGCAGGCAGCACACAGTGAACACGGTCTGACCATGGAGGATGTGGGGAGGTGGGGGATTCCTAGGGGCAGGGGCATAAGAGGACGACAGTACGGGCCACAACAGGGACATGTGGAATGTGGGGTTGATTCTTAGAGACCGGGGCAACTGGAGCTGGTAGGCAACAGGGTTCACCCTGCGTGCTACCTTGAAGGGGCCAACATAACGAGGGGCAAGCTTGCGGTTCTCCACCCATAGAGGAAGGTCCTTCACGGACAACCAAACCCGCTGCCCAGGGCGGAAGATGTGGGCAGGCCATCTATGGCGGTTGGCCTGAGTCTGGTTGGCCCTGGAAGTCTGGAGGAGAGTCCTCTGAACCTTGTTCCAGGTCTTACGATACCATCTCAAGTACTGGATGACCGAGGGCAACCCAGCGTCCTCCTCCTGTTCCGGAAAAAGAGGTGGCTGGAACCCAAATTGGCATTGGAATGGCGACAACCTGGTGGCCGATGACTGTAGGGTGTTATGGGCGTACTCCACCCATGGCAGCCAAGTGCTCCATGATGTCAGGTTATCCCTCACCAGGCTTCGCAGGGTGGTTTCCAGGTCCTGGTTGAGCCTCTCAGTCTGGCCATTGGACTGGGGGTGGAACCCAGAGGAGAGGCTGGCAGTGGCCCCGATAAGCTTGCAGAACCCCCGCCACACTCGGGAGGAGAACTGGGGCCCCCGGTCGGAGATGATGTCCTGTGGGAGCCCGAAGACTTGGAAGACATGGGTGAATATTAGTTTGTCTGTCTCAAGGGCAGAAGAGAGCTTGCATAGCGCTATGAAGCGGCAGGCCTTAGAGAACCTGTCGACTATGACTAAAATGACAGTGTTACCTTGTGAATCTGGAAGGCCCATGATGAAGTCAACCGCCACATGAGACCAGGGACGCCAGGGAATGGGCAGAGGATGCAGGAGGCCCTGGGGATGCTGCCATGGGTTCTTGCTTCTGGTGCACACTTCACAGGACAGGACAAATGACCTCACTTCCTTCTCCCTGCTTGGCCACCAGAAGCATCTTTTCAAGAAGTCCAGGGTCCTCCGAGCTCCCGGGTGGGCAGTGAGAGGGGACGAATGACCCCACTGGAGAACCTTGGCCCGGGCTTGATGTGGGACGTACAAGAGGCCCAGTGGCCCCGTCCCAGGACCGGGGTCCTGGCGTTGAGCTTGTCGGACGGCCTCCTCAACACCCCAGTGGACAGGGGCCACAATCCGGGACACAGGGATAATAGGCCCAACTTCACTCTCCCTGTTAGTGGAAGAGAACTGTCTGGAAAGAGTGTCAGGTTTGGTGTTCTTAGAGCCGGGGCGGTACGATAGAGTGAAATTGAACCAACTGAAGAACAAGGCCCACCTAGCCTGTCGTGGATTAAGTCTTTTGGCTTGCTGGAGGTACTCCAGGTTCTTGTGGTCCATCCAAACCAGGAATGGATGTTGCACTCCCTCCAGCCAGTGCCTCCATTCCTCAAGGGCCAGTTTAACCACGAGCAGTTCTCGATCCCCCACATCATACCGGGACTCTGCAGGACTCAGAAGGTGGGAGAAGTATGCACAGGGGTGCAACCTTCCATCCGCGCGTTGAGAGAGGACCGCGCTGACACCACTGTCCGAAGCGTCCACCTTGACGATGAAGGGTTGCGATGTGTCAGTGAGGACCAGAATGGGTGCCGTGCAGAAGCGGTGCTTCAGGTCCTTGAAAGCCTTCTCTGCCTGAGGAGATCAGACATAAGACTCACCTGTCTTTTTGGTGAGGTCCGATATGGGCGCTGCTACAGAACTGAAGTTCCTGACAAACTTGCGGTAGAAGTTAGCAAATCCTAAGAACCGCTGAACTTCTTTCATGGACTTGGGAGTGGGCCAGTCCCCGATGGCCAGGGTCTTGGCTGGATCCATCTGGAGTTGTCCCGTCCGTACAATAAAACCCAGAAAGGAGACCTCGGGGACATGAAACTCACATTTCTGGGCCTTTGCAAACAGATTGTTCTGTAGCAGCCTCTGAAGAACCTGACGGACATGGTGGCGGTGATCCTGCAAGGTCTTGGAAAATATCAGAATGTCGTCGAGGTAGACAAAAGCGTATTGGTTGATCATATCCCTCAAGACGTTGTTGATAAGGGCCTGAAAAACTGCTGGTGTATTGGTGAGTCCGAAGGGCATCACTTGGTACTCATAGTGTCCTGACGGGGTGTTAAAGGCAGTCTTCCACTCGTCTCCCTGTCGGATATGGATGAGGTGGTATGCATTCCGTAAATCCAACTTGGTGAAGACTGTAGCGCCTTGGAGCAGGTCGAACGCTGTGGACATCAGCGGAAGAGGATAACAGTTGCACACAGTGATCTTGTTCAGGCCCCTGTAGTCAATACACGGTCGGAGCCCCCCATCCTTCTTGCCGACAAAGAAGAAGCCAGCACCAGCAGGTGAGGTGGAGGGTCGGATGAATCTAGAGACCAGGGTGTCCTTGATGTATTTCTCCATGGCCTTGCATTCTGGCTGAGAGAGGGAGAACAGCCTACCCCGAGGAGGGGTAGCCCCAGGGAGCAAGTCTATGGCACAGTCGTAGGCATGGTGCGGAGGAAGAACGGCAGCCCTACTCTTGCTAAAAACCTCATTCAGATCCCAGTACTCTGTGGGAACTTGAGATAACTCGGTGAGATCAGGGGGCTCGGCAGGAGACACAGGAGAGCTAGAGAGCAGATGAGGCATGGCATGCAGAGCCCCATTCCACAACCTGGCTTGTTACCCAGTCTATGCGAGGGTTGTGGCAGGTAAGCCAAGGAAGGCCTAGAATCACTGGGAACTCTGGTGAATGAATCAGGTGCAGGGATATTTCTTCTTTGTGACCTTGAGACTGGAGAAGGACTGGAGAAGTTACTTGGGTGACTCTTCTGTCACCTAAAGCTTGACCATCCAGGGCAGACACAGACAGCAGAACTTCAAGAGGTGCAGTAGGGACATTGATTCTTCGGGCGAAGTGGACATCCATAAAGTTACCAGCCGCCCCGGAGTCTAACAAGGCCTGGCAAGAGTGGACGGACTCACCCCAGGAGATGGAGACAGGGATGTAGACTCCTTGGCCAGGAAGTTCGGGAGAGAGGGTAGTCCCCGTCACAACCCTCCCTCGGCTGGACAGGGCGGTCCTTTTCCCGAGAGCTCGGGACATGATGCTCGGAAATGGCCAGGCTTGCCACTAGAGGTCTGCACGGGACAGAATTTTCAGTCCCGCTCCCGTCCGCTCCCGCATTGTGCAGTCCCACTCCCGCAAAGAATTATGATTTTCAGTCCCGCTCCCTCCCGCGCCTGCCATATTTTGTCCCGCTCCCGCCCGCAAATCCCGCATGATGCAGACGTTCGCGTTATTTCTCACGAAAGTTCTTGTCATTGGCTTGGGGAATTAAACATGCTGAGCTTAGCTGAGCTCTCCACTGACTGATCCTTCATTTATTGTAAGTTTATTGTTTAGACTCTGACATTCTGCTGACACATTCCAAGTTGAGCGCTGCATGCGCTCATGATTGACAGCTCTCTCTTTGATTGACAGCTCTCGCTTTGATTGACAGCTCTCGCTTTGCGCACTCGCACTCCCACTTCCGAGTCTGTGGCGTTATGATTCCAACCGCGATTTCATTCTCCTCTCATATGAAGTGCTGCGGAACCACAACCAGCTCCTCAGATTATACACTGTCTATTTCTAGCTTTAAATTGAACAATCTGTGCGATACACAGTCCTTTTTAATACTAGTTAATACTTTTTAATACTTAGGACTAATACTCTTGACTTTTTAACAGTAAATGTACCTCTTTTTAAAGCAGCACTTACTTCTGAAGCACTGTGAGCTTCACTAGAGGAGCTTTGCTCTTCTGCCATGATCGGAGATCTCAAACACGGAAGAGCGGAAAGGAATCGGAAACGTACGCGAGATTAGACCACATCCGCAAATTTAGGCATCTTAAAAATGTTTTTATTAATGCCAAATAAAATATCTAGCACAAATTATATATGATAGACATAAATTAATAATTTATAAATTTTATTTTAAACACGTTTTTAGTTAGCGGGACTGCAGCTTATCACCTCTCCCACCCGCGCCCACATTGTGCACTCACCCTCCTGCCCGCGCCCACAATGAGCTTTCAAAATTTGTCCCTCGCCGCACTGCTTTGCGTCGGGTCCCGCGGGACTCCTGCGGGAGTGCAGGGCTCTACTTGCCACAGTAGATGCAGCACTTGTCCCTCCTTCTGCGTTCCCTCTCAGATGCGGAGAGACGAGTCTGGCCAACTTGCATGGGCTCCGAACAGTCACTGGAGGAGGTGGACGGACTCCAGGTTGAGGCAGTGAGGCAGGGGAAGCTCAGGACTTGGCGACGCTCTCTAATCCTGTTATCAAGACAAATGGCATGTGAGATCAGTGTTTCAGGGTCACTTGGGCATCCGATAGAGGCCAGACCATCGTTGATGGGGTCAGACAGACCATGGTGGAAGGCTGAAACCAGGGCAGTCTCATTCCATCCACTGACTGCAGCGAGCATCTGGAATGAGATGGTGTAGTCTGCGACACTTCCTCCCTGCCGGATGGACATGAGCTTCCTGGCTGCATCTTTGCTGATGTCCACCTGATCGAAAACAAGAAGCATCTCCTCCATAAATCAGAACACTCGGGTCCCTGTCTCTGCCAGATGGCTGTTGCCCAAGCTCATGCCTTATCAGCTAACAAAGTTATTACATATGCAATCTTGCGGCGGTCCGTAGTGTAGGTGGTAGGCTGGAGCTCAAAGGTGAGTTGACACTGGGTAAGGAACTCCCGGCACTCACCGTCATACCTCTGTGGTGCAGGAAGGCAGGGTTTGTGAGGTGAAGGAGGAAGCGTGGCAGGAGGCACTGGAGCAGGAGCAAATGGTGGATCAGGAGGAGGAGATGGGGGCAGAGGAGTCAGCTGTGCCAGGGCATTCCTAATTTGCTGAAGCAGTGCATCGTGGTGAGCAAGGGCCTCACGTTGGCTTGCAAGTGTTCGTCCATGAGTGTCCATGGTAGCTCCAAAGCAGCCATAATTTCCTGAAGTTTAGCTGGGTAGACAGCTGAAAAAGCCTCTGCTGAGTCAGTCATGACTGAGTTAGGTTTTGCTGGGAATCGAACCCAGGTCGCTGGTGTGGTAACCCAGCAAACCCCCACTAGGCCACCAGGGAAACGACTCAAGTGCAGAGGAGTGGGACGAAAGTAGAGTTCAAAACAGTTTATTGCCAAAGCTCAGAAGATCAGGAAAATCCAAACGCAAAAATCCACAAAAGTAAAATCCAAATGCACAGAAGATACAAGGGAAAACAAAACATCCAAAAGTTCAAACTCCAAAAATGCAAAACCAAAAAAGAAGAGGCAAAAAACCCAAATGCTCAGAAGATACAAAAGTGGCAAGTCTCTAGTTAACAAAAACAGTCCAAAAGGTCCCAAGAAAGCAAAATACCAAAAACACAAGTACACAGGCAAGGTACATGGAACAGAGGTTACTAGCCATGAACAGCACAAAGACTCAGTGACTAGAAACCAAACTGAGGAAGTATAAATACCCAAAATAATTGAACACAGGTGAACATAGGTAATTAAGACTAGGTGGGGCACAAGGCACAAGAAAACAAAGAAGCACATGGCTGTCAAAACAAAACACAAACCCCCGGCTGTCAAAACAAACATAAGACAAAGATAAAATAGCAGCCTCTAGAGGCCAAGATAGTCCCAAGTCCTAACAGGAGGATGCTTCTAGGCAGATTAAGATCAATCTACAGGGCAGCATCCAAGCACTGATCCCTTAATGTCATTATTGACAAGGAATCCTACTCAATTTGTATTGAGCAAGGCACCTACCCCCAAACTGATCCACGGGCGCTGTTAGCACGGCTGCCCACTGCTCTGGGTATGTGTGTGCTCATTGCTCACATGTGTGTGCATGTGTGTGTTCACTGTTTCAGATGGGTTAAATGCAGAGAGGAATTTCACAATTGTCTGTCTGATGAATAAATTTGTTGTTGTTGTTTGTTGTCTTTGGTTGAAAGTGAAACTAAAATGCCTTTGTCACCCTCTAATGGTAACTGCAGTATATTTTTAATCCTGACCTTATCCACATTCTAATAGATATAAACAGAACTGGGATGTTCTCTGTGAGTCCCACGAGGATGTAGACAACCTCACAAGCTGCATCACGGATGACTTAAACTTCTGTGTGGAGAACACTGTGCCTACTAAAACATTATGGTGCTTCTCAAATAACAAAGGAATTGAGGAGGGTACAGAAGGAGCTGAAAATAAAGATCAGGGAAGGCAAAGACCGCTACAGGAAGAGGATGGAGGATCAGCTGCAGTAGAACAACGTGGAGGGGCCTTAAAACCATCTCAAGACTTAAGGAATCCAATAGGCAGCTTGGAGAAGAGTTGCAATGCGCAAACAATCTGAACAACTTCTTTAACAGATTAGATCAGGCACCGGCCCTCCCCCCAGATCAGCCCACTGTTACTGCTACTGTATCTTCCTGGTCATTGTCACCCAGCTCACAGACCACCCTCTCACCCTCTCAGCACCTCTCAACCAACATACCTCCAGCTCAGTGCTTCACACCTCTGTGTGCAACACCTCACACTCAACTGTGCTCTTCTTTGTCCTTCGACAGACAACAAGTCAGGAAGGAACTGAGTAAGATGAAGGTGATAAAGGCCACAGGTCCAGATGGCATCAACCAGGGGTTCCTGAGGCATTGTGCTGACCAGCGGTGTGGAATAGTGCAGGACATTTTTAACTTGAGCCTGGAACAGGAAAGCGTGCCGGTCCTTTGGAAGACATTGTGTGTAGTTCCAATACAAAAAACTGCGCACCCCACTGATTTAAATGGATATAGACCAGTGGTGCTGACCTCTCAGCTGATGAAGGTTCTGGAAAGACTTGTTCTGGCATATCTCTGCCCACTGATGGGGCTAGCTATGGATCCCCTACAGTTTGCCTACCAGCCAGGCATCGGGGTGGAAGATGCAGTCATCTAGCTACTTAATAAATCTCTCTCTCATCTTGAAAAGGCAGGAAGCACTGTGTAGGTGCATTTGGGTAATTGAGTGATCAATCTCATTAAATCTGAAGGTTAATAATTAAAATTGAATCAGTCTCATTTGAATCGTTTTCAGTGAATCATTTTCATTGAATCAGTCTCATATCATTAAATCACTCATGGAATCAGTCTCATTAATCAGTCTCATTAATTAATACCATTAATTTTGGTGCTTAATTATAAATTACCAAACAGCTAAATTATGGTATATTCCAAATTATTATGATCACTTACCATATTACATAATATCATATGCACCTTTTAGAATTCTTTGGAGATTGGGGACTTCAAAGATATTGGAACACAAATAAACACACAGTTTCAATAATAAATGAATTTATTATAAAAAAGAGAAAAAAATGGATAATGGCAGTTGAAATATATACAAACAGTGAGGTGTGTGTGTGTGTGTGTGTGTGTGTGTGAGTGAAGACAAAAGATTAGCTTTGTGTGCTAATTAAGACAAAGGAATGCTAGCTAAGACAAAGGAATGTTATCTAAGTAGAACAAAGGATTAGCTCTGTTGCTAAGTAAGGTGTGTTTGTGGGTGTGAGGCCTTGTGTCCACGTGGTGGAGTTGACTATGTGTTGCTAAGTAAAACAAAGAATTAGCACGTGTTGCTAATGTGTGCTTGTGTGTGTGGCCTGTGTGTGTGAAAGGCCCTATGGCCTGAGCAGAAGGCTAGCGTGGGATGCTAGCTAGGTATGTTCATGTGTGTCCACGTGGTGTAGGGATCACCACGTGGGATTTGAGGAGAACAAAGGAATTAGCCTTGTGTGGCTAAGCTAAGACAAAAGGGAAGCTAGCTAAAGTGGGTTTGTGAGACATGCGCCCACGTGTGGAGGCCTAGATTAGCCTTGTGTTTAGCTAAGACAAAGGAATGCTAGCTAAGGTGTGTTTGTGTGTGTGGGGAGAGAGAGAGGCCTTGTGTGTGGCCTACAAAAAGGATTAGCTCTGGTAGCTAACTCCATGTGTGTTTGTGGGGGAGGAGTTGACTATGTGGTAAGGCCTATGGCCTAGCAAAAGAAAGAAGCTAGCGTGGGATGCTAACTGAGGTGTGTTTGTGAGGCCAGGTGAGGCCTGTGACCACGTGTTTGTGTGTCAGGCCTGGTGACCACGTGTTCATGTAGACCTAGATTAACCTCATGTGGCTAAGCTAAGACAAAGGGATGCTAGCTAAGGTGTGTTTGTGAGTGGGGGAGGACCGCCACATGTTTCTAAGACAATACACTTAGTTTGGATGCTAATGGGACAAAAGAAATTAGCCGTAGGCTGATTTCACTAGCTTATAACAGTACTGAATCCACTGAAACCTTGATAAGGTCAAAATGTGTGATAAGGAAATTAAAGTATTAGTCAGGAATAAAGAGAAGCATGCACAGCCTATCTATTAAAACAACTGAGAGATTAAAACAAAACAATAATCAATTCAACATGCTGCGTGTTTACAGTGTAACAAACCGTTCCTGAGTGTAAATTCACACTACCATACTTCAATAAAAGCTAATTCCTAAGACTAGGTTTTTGATTATGCCCAAAAATGCCAGTCTTACGCGAGATTATGAGATGTCCCGAGACTTTTGGAGCTTTCACCATTGTGGAGATCTCCGTGAAGCACAGGGGATTTCTCGGAAGAGGTTGAGTTCACAGGAGCCCGTAGAGACTTCTGTAGAAAAGCAAATAATTCTTGATCCGACGCTTCGTAGCTTGTGGGAAGAAAATCTTTGTAGAACAATGTGCACAGAGCTTCAGTAAAAAAAAAGGGTCCAGCCGCTCTTTTCACTTTGAAATAAAACTGCTTGGGCAGCAGTCGTGACGTCACTTCTAATCCGAATAAAACCGGTTGTAACTCAAGCTGAGTTTAAAAATCGCGCGACTCTGGAGTCTACCTTGACCAAGGGTAAGAAAGAAATCGTGCTAAATCGTGGATCTTGCAAGAAAGAGGTCTTTTTGGGTTTGCTCGGGTAGAGCGAGCCTCTTTGTGTCCGTAGACCGCTGGTCCCGGGACGGAAAGAGGAGGAGCTAGGAGTTTCTGGGTTTCTTATGCTTTCATGGAGGATGTGACATTGGTGATCCTGCCCACGCGTGACACAGGTCAACGTGGAAGCTGGTGATGGGAGTTGTAGTCCTTAAAGGGACTGTGTTGTAGTTCTTAGATGGGCTGTGTACCTACAACTGTTAGAATCATGTTCTTTGATCTATCTAGTGCCTTTAACACCATCCAGCTGACTCTTCTGAGGAGTAAGATGGAGAGTGCAGGGGTGGACCATCATCTCACTTCATGGACTATGGACTATCTCACAAACAGACCATAGTATGTGAGACTGAAGGACTGTGTGTCAGACACCATTCTCTGCAGTACTGGGGCCCCATAGGGGACACTCCTGGCCCCATTTCTGTTCACACTTTACACTGCGGACTTTAGATACGATACAACTACCTGTCATCTACAGAAGTTCTCTGGTGACTCTGCTATTGTGGGATATATCTCAGATGGCGATAATAGCAAGAACAGAGAACTGACAAGGAACTTTGTGGACTGGTGCCAATAGAACTCCCTCCAGATCAGTACAAGTAAAACCAAGGAACTGGTGGTGGATTTCTGCAGTATGAGGTTCTCTTCACCTACCCCAGTGAACATTCAGGGAAAGGACATTGAGATCATTAGGAGCTATAAGTACCTGGGTGTTCATCTGAACAATAAACTGGACTGATCTCACACACACACACACGTCCTGTACAAGAAAGGCCAGAGCAGACTCCACCTGCTGAGGAGGCTCAGGGCCTTTGGAGTACAGGGTCCATTTCTGAACTTGTTTTATGACTCTGTGGTGGCATCAGCCATATTCTATGGAGTTGTCTGTTGGGGAAGCAGTATCACAACAGCAGAGAGGAAAAAACTTAACAAACTCATTAGGAAGGCAGGGTGTGTCCTGGGATGTGCATTGGACTCAGTGGATGTAGTGGGGGAGAGGAGGATGTTGGCTAAGTTGTCATCCTTAATGGCAAACACCTCCCATCCACTGCAGGAGTCAGTAGCAGCACTGGCCAGCTCCTTCAGTGACCAGCTCCTCTATCTGCAGTGTGTTAAGGAGAGATATAGCAGCTCCTTCCTCCCTACTGCTGTGAGACTATACAACCAGCACCTCACCAAGCACAGCACTAGACACTCCTCACAATAATGAACAATACTGTCCAGATCACTTCTACATCCATAGAGACTCCTCTGAATGTATACTGTGTTCACTGACTATCAGCATCAGTACCTTACAGCGAACTGCTAGCTACACACTGATAAAATGTCTCCTGTGCAATATACCTACTTACTTATGCAATACTACCTGTGCAATACTGGTAATACTACCTGTGCAATACTTACACGTGCAATACATCTACATAATACACTTATGTTAACTGTATATTTGCAAACCTGTTAATTTATGGTAATTTGTTAATTTTATCTTCAATTTGTAGTTTATTTCTTTTTATAGATACCTTTTTTGTATACTTAGTACTTTTTGCACTACTCCTTCACTGCATTATCTTCTTTTCTTTCCATATTTTGCTGCTTTTTTGCAGAGATGTATAGTAACAAAATTGAACTACTTAAGTACTGTACTTAAGTACTAAAATGCAGTATCTGTACTTTATTGGAGTATTTTTTTCTCCTACTTCCACTTTTACTTCACTACATATTTTTGATGAATTTAATACTTTTACTCCGATATATTTTTCATGTGCTGAATCATTACTTGCTACTATTATAAAAATGTTACGAATCATACCACACCATAGTATCAATGCCAGAGCGGTAGATGGCTCTGTCACCAGGTTTGATGAAGCTGGCTCATCATTGGGCGATTCAAGCGATCAAGCTGTATATAAAAAGACTGCATGCTCCCCTTCCGCCTTTTGCACTGCTGCCTGCATGCATTGGGAACACTTTGCGTCAGTCTACTGCTCTATTTCGAGATGGAAGAAGACCCAGGAACACCACCATCAACACCAAGTTCTTCGACTTCGAATGATCATGGCGAGGGTGATGAAAGCGACCACCCCTGGCCCTACTTAGAGCCCATGTTTTCCTTTGTTGGACCAAAAGACAATTCATATCGAATGAAGTACCTACTCTGCCACCTGAAAGATTGTGAAATAATGGCCTCCAAAAATTCACCGTCAAACTTGAAGAAACACATCAAGGTAAGCTACAAATATAGCAAATAAACATAATGACACATCAGCTTGAGCTATCAGTAAGCACTAGCAGCTAGCTAACTTGCTAACAGAGGTTCAGTTCTGTGGTGTTCACTTAGCACGTAGCAGCTAATGTTAACTAGAACAAGCCTGGCTGACTAGCTGTGCCACGCTGAATGGTGTTATTACTGACACATCACTAATGTAAACTTTCTCTTATTTTATGGCATATAGCCTACTGTTGCCAAATATAAATCATGGACCATGTCTCTTTTCGTGCTGCCTAATCACATGCCCGTAGCCCATTATTTTATAGTGTATAGGGTTAGCTAATGGTTGTGGCACTGGCATAACTAATGTTAGATGAATTTAACTGATTGTTGCAAAGTTGCTGTGGGTAAATGCAGGGCAGTAGGCCTATTAATGGATTTCTCTTTTTACTATTTGTAATGTAGCCTCTTGACTTGACATTATCTGTTCGCGTGACCAGCATGCCCCGACATGCTGTGAATGTGACCTTGAACCTTAGCCTGCTAGCAGCTACATTCTGTTACTCTGCTATAATTTGCTATTTGGCTAATGGCTTGTTTGGGCATTTTGTGATGCATGTAGCCTAGGTCAATTTATGACCATTTCTCTTCCGACTTTTTTGGTAATGAACCCAAAGTGATGATGAACAAAGCATCTCAACTAGTCTGCATTTCAAGTGGTCCTCATGCACTGCCGTTTCTCATGATGCATTGTTGGATGCATCAAGTTAGGCCTAGCACTACAGGGTTTTGCAAGTAGATAGATTATTAGAGTACCAATGATGGATTTTTGGTTATAGGGTTGCTTGCTTAAGTCTTTTAATGCAGAATTATAGTGGATAAATCCCTTTAAATTTAATTAATTTTGCTTTTATCAATAGTATCACAGCAGTCACTACAGTCACCTATGTTGCTCATGTTATAATTCTGAGAAAGTAAAGCTTTATATGTTTGTCTTGTTTCAGAGCAAGCATGACTGCCACTTGAAAAGATATGAGGACCTCACATCAGTTAAATGAATGAGGAAGACTGCAATTCCCTCCCCCTCCATCAAGCAGCCCACATTATTAGAGAGCTGGACAGTGCCCCATAGATCCATTGACAAGGCCATTGTGAATTATGTTGTCCAAGGACTTCAGCCTTTCAGCATCGTAGAGCAAGAACCTTTCCGGGACTTTGTGTTTGACCTGGTGCCAAATACCAAAATAATGTCAAGAATCACATCTAGGATTGATGATGCTGCCAAACAAATGAAGATCAAAATGATTGAGGCCATGAAAACTGTGGACCACATCGCAACAGCCACTGACTGCTGGTCAGCCAGGCAGCGTAGTTTCATTGGGGTCACGGCCCATTGGCTGGACCCCGAAAGTTTAAAAAGGGTCTCTGTGGCCCTGGCCTGTAAAAGATTAAGAGGCTCTCACACTTTTGACCTTCTGGAAAATGCACTTAATGATATCCATGCTGAGTTTGAAATTCGGGGAAAGATAGTCACAACAACCACGGACAATGGCTCCAACTTCATCAAAGCCTTCAAAGTCTTCGCTGAAGATGAAAATAACAATGCTGGTGCTCAAGTTCAGGAGGAGGAGGAGGAAGAAGCAGACCAAGATGAGGAGGAGGTAGAGTTTGTTGACATATCTTCACTTTTGGATGAGGATGATGGTTTTGAGTTCTAGCTTCCAAAGCACCAGCGTTGTGCATGCCACATTCTTAACCTAATAGCCACTACCGATGCCAGCAAGGCAGTGTCCAATGATACGTACAAGAAATTATACTATTCAACATTTGGCAAGTGCAATGCACTTTGGAATAAGTGGTCAAGATCCTCAATAGCAGCTGAAACTGTGGAAGATGCTTGCTCCCTCCAGCTTGTGCGACTGGTTGCAACAAGGTGGAACTCTGTGTTCATGGCTGTGGAGAGACTGCTCAGGGTCGTCAAAGAGAAGGGAGAGGCAGCCATGAGAGTTGTCTGCACAGATTTGAACGTTCCAATGTAAGTTTAAAAAAATCATATTGTACTCTTTCTCTCAAGCTCAATTCTGGTACATATTGTCTACTTGTACAACAATTGAATTGAATGATTAACATTGAATGATGAACCATACCATTGCATGATAATGAGCCGATCATGTAGCAATGCTGTTTTTTTGTCTCTTATTGTTACACCTAATCACCTAACACCTAATCCTGTGTGTTAATGAAATATATTCTTGTCTTCATCACAGTTTTAATCCAGCCGAACTTGCATTCCTGTCAGAGTTTGCTGTTGTGATGACTCCAGTGGCCCAAGCAACTAACATCTTGCAAGCTGAAATCAATGTCCAGATGGGGTGGCTGCTCCCAACCGTCAAGCTCCTGAAAATTAAGCTGGACAGGATCAAGCTACCGCTAAAATACTGCAAGCCCCTTGTCAATGCTCTGCAGGTAGGCATTGAGGATCGCTTTGGCCCTATGATGGAAGACCCAGAGCTGGTGGCTGCTGCTATTCTGCTTCCAACGTTCCGGATAAATTGGACACAGGAAGATGAGACAATCAAAATAGGTAAGAAAGGGAACACTTTCAATTAAGATTCGCATATCATACACCAAGTGCTTACTAACATGGATATTAGAAGTGCATTAGCCCTTTCTTAGCCTGTATAACGCCGTCATTTCCATTAAAATCATTATTTCTTACTGACAATGTTGTCATGTTAAATCTGTGGTTACTGTCATGATTGGTTGAAACTATTATTGTTTATAATGTACTCTTATATTTTAGGAATGGACTATATCAAACAACACATTGAAGACTTCTCGTTGCAGTCTGGTGAGGTCAACAGGTCGAGCTCATCTGATGAAGACGACTTTTCTGGCATGAGGGGTTCAAAGGCACAAGACGGCGCCAAACAGCTCGATGCGTACTTGTCCTGTTCAGCAGATAACATGGACTTGCTCAAGTCTTTTCCAGCTGTGTGTAAGATGTCTGTTAGGTTAAACACACCCCTTCCAGCATCAGCAGCCTGCGAGAGGCTTTTTAGTATCGCAGAATTAGTCTTTAGCCAAAGAAGAGCGAGACTGAATGACTCCGGTTTTGAAAACCAACTACTTTTGAGATTAAACAAAAGATTTCTAACTCCCTAACTGACTGCTTTATGCATACCAGTTTAAGAAGGGAATACACTGTGGAGGGGAAAAAAGCACAAGCAGGGAAGAGAAGGGAGGGATGTTGTGGGGGGATCTGTTTTTGTTTACAAAGAGCTCAGGTGTTGTAAGGTGCTCTACTCGTGTGTTTTTACATGAGAAATACTTGTATGTGGCCTACTGGGGGGTATTCCAAGTAGTTGATTAAGAGACAAACCTGAGTAAGTTAACCTGGAGGCAGTGGTTAACCTGTTGATGGAAGAGCCCTTTGGCTTTGTGAGAATGATGCTTCTGGGCTGTTCTATTATAAGGTTTACCATTAGGCTTAACTTGCCCAGGTTTGTCACTTAGCCGTATTCTTGGAATACCCCTCTGGCCTTTTGAGATGTTTTAGTTGCCCTGACAAGTTAAGGTTGAAAAAATGTCTATCTTCCAAAAAAAGACTGCTTTACTGTATGCACTAGTTTAAGAAGGGAATAAGCAGGGGGGCAGCAGATAGTTGATTTGTGTGTTTACAAAGAGTGTTGTAAGGTGCTCTACTCACGTGTTTTTACATAAATACTTGTATGTGGCCTACTGCAAGTAGTTGATTAAGAGACAAACCTGAGTAAGTTAACCTGGAGGCAGTGGTTAACCTGATGATGGAAGAGCCCTTTGGCTTTGTGAGAAGGATGCTTCCAGGCTGTTCTATTATAAGGTTTACCATTAGGCTTAACTTACCCAGGTTTGTCACTTAGCCGTATTCTTGGAATACCCTTCTAGCCTTTGAGATGTTTTAATAGTGGTTTTTTTTTCATAAACACTTGTATGGCCTTTTATGTCCTTGTACTGCTGCTTCAGCCAAAGAAATTGTGCCCTTAACTTTAAATGTTTGAAATAATATAAACAATATGATATTCAAACTTTTGACTGCTTTCTTTAATATACATAATACTTGTACTTGTACTTTTACTTTCAGTACTTGAGTAGTAATTTTTAAAATACTTCTACTTGCAATACTTAAGTACAAAACATTTTGAATACTTTAGTACTTCCACTTAAGTATGGTGTTTAAAGAACACTTCAACTTCTACTCAAGTCACTTTTTTGATATAGTACTTGTACTTCTACTCCACTCCTCTACTCCAGTACTTTATACATCTGTGCTTTTTTGCTGCTGTAACAATGTAAATTTCCCCTTGTGGGATCATAAAAGGCTATCTTATCTTATCTTATTGTGGCAGCGGGGGCGTGGTCAAGCGCCGGTCTGTGACAGGAGGGTGGAGTCAGGGAAGCTAAGTGGCAGAATCACTACACCTGACGGCAATTAACCTGTGTTTGTGTGTGTCTTCCCAGTGACTGCGCCCTACTTAAGGAGGGAGAGCGAGAGCAGAGGGATCTCATTCCCGAACCAGACGCCGATCGTGCATGTGTCTATTTTGTTTAAAGTTGTTCACTGAAAAGTGTGGCAATAAAAGCCCTATTTCTGAACCTGATCTCTGTCCTGCCGTCCTCTGTGCTCCACCCACCCGTACAAACCGTTACAGTGGTGCCGAAACCTGGGACGTGGAGCACCAGCCAATCAGCCCCATGGAGTCCTCCCCGTTCGCCGACCTGGTCCACGCCCTCACCACGGCCCAGCAAAGCCAGCACCAGGCACTCGTCACCCTCTGAAAGGAACAAGAGCGATGCTTCAAGGCCCTGGTGCTGGCCCAGCAAGAAGACCAAGAGGAGTTCCGGCACCTCCTCGCGTCGGCGGGGTCCACCAGCGCTCCTACCGCAGGCCCATCGCCCCTCACCATCACCAAGATGGGCCCGCAGGATGACCCCAAGGCGTTCATCATGCTCTTCGAGCAAGTCGCAGAAGCCTCGGGGTGGCCGATGGAGCAGCGCACGGCGCGCCTCCTCCCCCTGCTAACGGGAAAGGCACAGCTGGCCGCACTACAGCTCCCCGCCGACCGCCGGCTGGCCTATGTGGACCTCTGCCAGGCCGTCCTCCAGCGCGTAGGGCGCACCCCAGAACAGCAGTGCCAGCGCTTCCGCGCGTTGCGCTTGGAGGAAGTTGGCCGGCCGTTCGTGTTTGGCCAGCAGCTCCGGGATGCCTGCTGGCGGTGGTTGAGGGCCGACAACCACGATGCCGAGGGGATCATCGACCAGGTGGTGCTGGAACAATTCATCGCTCGCTTGCCAGCAGGAACCGTGGAGTGGGTCCAGTGCCACCGCCCGGCGTCGCTGGATCAGGCAGTCGAGTTGGCAGAGGACCTTTTGGCGGCTGTTCCGGCGGCAGGACAGCAGACGGCATCTTCACTTCTCTCCTCTTCTCTCTCTCTCTCCCCCTTCTCCTGTGTCCCGTCCTCACCCCATTCCCCCACCGTGGAGGCGGGGGCCGGCACCACCCCAGCCGGCCCGCCACACCCGTGGTGCCCTCCCGTTTCTCCCTTCTGTGTCTGTCTCTCCCCCCCCTCAGGTGAGTGAGCCCCAGAACACCGGTGCAGAGGGAAAGCCTGGGCCGGTTTGCTGGCGCTGCGGGGAGCCGGGCCATCTGCAACAGCAATGCACGGCAATGGAAGTGGGCGCGGTGGTTCGGATCCCTGACATGCCAGAGGCTGCCCTCGATCGGGCCGGAGCGTATCGCATACCAGTGAGTATCCAAGGGGATACATATAAAGCGTTGGTGGATTCTGGCTGTAATCAGACCTCAATTCACCAAAGCCTGGTTCAAAATGAGGCATTGGGGGGAGCACAGGGGGTGAAGGTGTTGTGTGTGCACGGGGACGTTCACAGCTACCCTTTGGTGTCAGTCCGCATTTTTTTCAGAGGGGAAAAAGTTATAATGAAGGCAGCGGTTAATCCTCGCCTTACCCACTCTTTGGGGACTGATTGGCCGGGATTTCGGGATTTAATGATGCACTTAGTCAAGAGTGGGTCCTGCCATTTAACGGGGGGAGGTCCCGGTGTCGCTTTGGCGGGAGCAGCTGTCACAGAGCCGTCTACATCATCTCTGCATCAGAGTGGGGAGCCGCCGGCCCCTCCTCTCTCTCGGGGAATCCCTCGCAGATTTCCCATTAGAGCAATCGCGAGATGAGACTCTGCGACATGCGTTTGATCAAATGAGAGTAATTGATGGTCAAGCGCTCCAGCCGAACGCCACCCCGTCCTTCCCCTACTTCGCGATTATGAAGGATAGGTTATACCGAGTGACGCAGGACACTCAAACTAAAGAGCGAGTCACTCAGCTTTTAATTCCAAAGAGCCGCCGGGAATTGGTATTCCAGGTGGCTCACTTTAATCGCATGGCTGGACACTTAGGGCAGGATAAGACACTAGCCCGAATAATGGCCCGATTCTATTGGCCGGGGATTCGCGGTGATGTTCGTAGGTGGTGTACGGCATGCCACGAATGCCAGTTAGTAAATCCAGCGGCCATTCCAAAAGCACCTTTGCGCCCTCTTCCATTGATCAAGACCCCGTTTGAGAGAATTGGAATGGATCTCGTCGGGCCATTAGATCAGTCAGCACAGGGGTACCGCTTTATATTAGTTCTGGTGGACTATGCAACGCGATACCCGGAAGCAGTGCCTCTGCGCAATATCTCAGCACGCAGTATTGCGGAGGCGCTCTTCCGCGTTATCTCCTGAGTCGGAATCCCGAAAGAGATTCTGACTGATCAAGGCACTACATTTATGTCACGGACACTGCGCGAACTGTATGAGTTATTTGGGATTAAGCCGATCCACACCAGTGTGTATCACCCACAAACGGACGATTTAGTGGAACGGTTCAATCACACCCTCAAAAATATCATTAAAAAATTCGTAAGTGAGGACGCACGTAATTGGGATAAGTGGCTCAAGCCCTTGTTGTTCTCAGTGCGAGAGGTTCCCCAAGCCTCCACGGGGTTCTCCCCATTTGAATTATTATATGGGCATAAGCTGCGCGGCATCCTAGACGTGCTGTGGGAAAATTGGGAGGAGGGACCTTCACAAAGCAAGTACGAAATTCAATACGTTATGGACCTGCGCGCAAAACTCCACACGATCACCCACCTAACCCAGGAGAATTTGCGGCAGGCCCAGGAACGGCAAGCCCGCCTGTACAACAAGGGTACGCGCCTTAGGGAGTTCACACCGGGAGATAAAGTACTCGTACCGTTGCCCACATCGAGCTCCAAATTGATCGCCAAGTGGCAAGGACCCTTTGAGGTCACACGGCGAGTCGGGGACGTCGACTACGAGGTGAGGGGAACGGACAGGGGTGGGGCGCTACAAATTTACCACCTCAATCTGCTTAAACTCTGGAAGGAGGAGGTCCCCGTGGCGTCGGTGGTTCCGGAGAAGGCGGAGCTGGGGCCGGAGGTTCAAAAAGGGGCATTAACATCACGTACCCCTCCGGTCCCCTGTGGAGACCACCTCTCCACGACCCAGCTCACGGAGGTCGCCCAGTTGCAGACCGAGTTTTCGGATGTGTTCTCACCCCTGCCCGGTCACACTAACCTCATAGAGCACCACATAGAGACGCCCCCGGGGGTAGTAGTGCATAGCCACCCTTACAGACTACCCGAACACAAAAAAAAGATGGTTCAGGAAGAACTTGAGACCATGCTCGAAATGGGCATCGTCGAGGAGTCCCACAGTGACTGGAGCAGCCCGGTGGTCTTGGTACCCAAGGCCGACGGGTCGGTCCGGTTCTGTGTGGACTACAGAAAAGTCAACGCAGTGTCTAAATTCGACGCGTACCCAATGCCTCGTATTGATGAGTTGCTCAATCGACTCGGCACTGCTCGCTTTTATTCGACACTGGATTTGACGAAGGGATATTGGCAGATCCCCTTGACTTCCCTATCCCGAGAGAAAACGGCCTTTTCCACACCGTTTGGTTTAAACCAATTCATCACCCTTCCGTTTGGGCTGTTTGGGGCGCCCGCTACGTTTCAGCGGCTGATGGACAGAGTCCTCCGCCCCCACGCCACTTCTGCGGCCACTTATCTAGATGATATCATCATCTATAGTAATGACTGGCCGAGGCACCTTGAACATCTGAGGGCCGTCCTTAGGTCACTGAGGCGAGCAGGGCTTACAGCCAACCCAAAGAAGTGTGCGATTGGGCGGGTGGAAGTATGGTATCTGGGCTTCCACTTGGGCAACGGGCAGGTGCGTCCCCAAATTAATAAGACGGCAGCGATTGCAGCCTGCCCGAGGCCCAAGACCAAAAAGGGGGTGAGACAGTTCCTGGGGCTGGCTGGCTATTACAGTAGGTTTGTACCTAATTATTCAGACGTCACCAGCCCGCTGACTGATCTCACTAAAAAGGGGGCACCAGATCCGGTCCAGTGGACGGAGCAATGCCAGCGGGCTTTTTCTGAGGTAAAGGCTGCACTGTGTAGGGGGCCACTTTTACACTCCCCTGACTTTTCTCTCCCCTTTGTGTTGCAGACCGATGCGTCGGACAGAGGGCTGGGGGCAGTTTTGTCCCAGGAGGTGGAGGGGGAGGACCGCCCCATCCTCTACATCAGTAGGAAGCTGTCAGTGTGTGAGGGGCGCTACAGCACCATTAAAAAGGAGTGTCTGGCGATCAAGTGGACGGTCCTCGCCCTCTGTTACTACCTGCTGGGGCACCCTTTCACCCTCTGTTCGGACCACGCACCCCTCCAGTGGCTCCACCGCATGAAAGATGCCAACACGCGGATCACCCATTGGTATCTGTCACTCCAACCCTTCAATTTTAAGGTGGTCCACAGGCCGGGGGCGCAGATGGTCGTGGCGGACTTCCTCTCCCGTCAAGGGGGGGGGAGTCGGCTGCGGGCCAGATGGCCGCCCGGCCTGAGTTGGGCGGTGGGGGTATGTGGCAGCGGGGGTGTGGTCAAGCGCCGGTCTTTGACAGGAGGGCAGAGTCAAGGAAGGTAAGTGGCAGAATCACTACACCTGACGGCAATTAACCTGTGTTTGTGTGTGTCTTCCCAGTGACCACGCCCTACTTAAGGAGGGAGAGCGAGAGCAGAGGGATCTCATTCCCGAACCAGACGCCGGTCGTGCGTGTGTGTCTATTTTGTTTAAAGTTGTTCACTGAAAAGTGTGGCAATAAAAGCCCTATTTCTGAACCTGATCTCTGTCCTGCCGTCCTCTGTGCTCCACCCACCCGTACAAACCATTACACTTATCTTATCTTATCTTAACTGTTTCAATACCTCTTATCACCTGTCTGCTCATGGACACTGAGAACAATCTGTACACATCTGTTTTATTTATTATTATTAAAGTGACAATCATTCACTTAATACAATCTAAAAGATACAGGGATTTATGTTTTTAGCCTATTTACTTTTTCATTTTTTTCATTGATCAGGCTTTTTATGTGGAAAAACTTTCAAAAAACTTTCAAGACTGCTATATTTTCCATCCTTATCTAACTAGCTACTGTATTTAAGTTGTTAATGAATACAGTACTAATAAACTAGTGAGCTTGTGTTACCAACATTCAGGCTATGTTCAGAGATTTGATTGAGTTTATTGAGTCCAGAGTTAATGAGTTCAGAGCTCAATAAAACTTGCCAAATTATATATATATATATATATATATATATATATATATATATATATATATATATATATATATATATATATATACAGTGGTGCTTGAAAGTTTGTGAACCCTTTAGAATTTTCTATATTTCTGCATAAAAATGACCTAAAACATCATCAGATTTTCACACAAGTCCTAAAAGTAGATAAAGAGAACCCAGTTAAACAAATGAGACAAAAATATTATACTTGGTCATTTATTTATTGAGGAAAATGATCCAATATTACATATCTGTGAGTGGCAAAAGTATGTGAACCTTTGCTTTCAGTATCTGGTATGACCCCCTTGTGCAGCAATAACTACAACTAAACGTTTCCGGTAACTGTTGATCAGTCCTGCACACTGGCTTGGAGGAATTTTAGCCCATTCCTCAATACAGAACAGCTTCAAATCTGGGATGTTGGTGGGTTTCCTCACATGAACTGCTCACTTCAGGTCCTTCCACAACATTTTGATTGGATTAAGGTCAGGACTTTGACTTGGCCATTCCAAAACATTAACTGTATTCTTGTTTAATCATTCTTTGGTAGAACGACTTGTGTGCTTAAGGTCATTGTCTTGCTGCATGACCCACCTTCTCTTGAGATTCAGTTCATGGACAGATGTCCTGACATTTTCCTTTAGAATTCACTGGTATAATTCAGAATTCATTGTTCCATCAATGATGGCAAGCCGTCCTGGCCCAGATGCAGCAAAACAGGCCCAAACCATGATACTACCACCACCATGTTTCACAGATGGGATATGGTTCTTATGCTGGAATGCAGTGTTTTCCTTTCTCCAAACATGAGGCTTCTCATTTCAACCAAAATGTTCTATTTTGGTCTCATCCTTCACAAAACATTTTTCCAATAGCTGTCTGGCTTGTCCACGTGATATTTAGCAAACTGCAGATGAGCAGCAATGTTCTTTTTGGAGAGCAGTGGCTTTCTCCTTGCAACCCTGCCATGCACACCATTGTTGTTCAGTGTTCTCCTGATGGTGGACTCATGAACATTAATATTAACCAACGTGAGAGAGGCCTTCAGTTGCTTAGAAGTTACCCTGGGGTCCTTTGTGACCTCGCCGACTATTACACGCCTTGCTCTTGGAGTGATCTTTGTTAGTTGACCACTCCTGGGGAGGGTAACAATGGTCTTAAATTTCCTGCATTTGTACACAATCTGTCTGACTGTGGATGGGTGGAGTCCAAACTCTTTAGAGATTGTTTTGTAACCTTTTCCAGCCTGATGAGCATCAACAATGCTGTTTCTGAGGTCCTCAGAAATCTCCTTTGTTCGTACTATTATACACTTCCACAAACATGTGTTGTGAAGATCAGACTTTGATAGATCCCTGTTCTTTAAATAAAACAGGGTGCCCACTCACACCTGATTGTCATCCCATCGATTGAAATCAGACTCTAATTTCACCTTCAAATTAACTATTAATCCTAGAGGTTCACATACTTTTGCCACTCACAGATATGTAATATTGGATCATTTTCCTCAATAAATAAATGACCAAGTATAATATTTTTTGTCTTATTTGTTTAACTGGGTTCTCTTTACCTATTTTTAGGACTTGTGTGACAATCTGATGATGTTTTAGGTCATATTTATGCAGAAATATAGAAAATTCTAAAGGGTTCACAAACTTTCAAGCACCACTGTATATATATATATATATATATATATATATATATATATATATATATATATACACACACACAGGGGTTAGTCAAAATTATGTTAACACTTAAAGATCATAGGCAACGGTTTTCAATTTATGCACGTTTGAATCTTTATATGTTAAAAAAACCCTCTGTAATTTTCTTCTGGTCGCAAGAAGTATTGTTAATAAGTAATAACTAAAATAAGTTAGTGCATATCACGGCGAATTTCTATTCGGTGATTTTCATGACCACTCGGCGCGTGATGTCATTCAAGACAAACAAACCGCTTGAGTTGAGTCCACTTCCGTTTACTTGCATTGCTGTTTGGCTTGAGTGCAGATGTGCGTTCGGGAATTTCCAAAGAAAAAACATGCCTTATTGTTGTGCAGTGAACTGTAACAACAGGACCGGTTCAGGAAGAAGTTTTTACCTTTTTCCGAGAGAGGAGAAGAGGCGAAGTGAGTGGATTGTGCGCATGAAGCAAGTGGATTGGCTTTTTCCGGTAGAGGAGAAGAGGCGGAGCGAGTGGGTTGGCTTTTTCCGAAAGAGGAGAAGAGGCGGAGCGAATGGATTGTGAGCGTCAAGCGAGAGGGTTGGCTTTTTCCGGAAGAGGAGATGAGGTGGAGAGAATGGATTGTGCGCGTGAAGCAAGAGGGTTGGCAGCCGGGTAAATACGCCACTCTGTGCTCCGATCACTTTGACGACGATTCATTTTTGAAGAATCCCCATCTGTTGGAGAGTTTAGGTGTCAGTGTCAGACAGAGAAGGCTCAAACCTGACGCTGTTCCAACAAAATTCAATCACAAAATCAAGCAGTCAAAGAAGAAATGGACCAGCAACATTCAAGCAAAAAGGAGAAGATTGGAGGTAAACATTTTTACCTTTTTCATTTAAATGCTCGGTAGTTGAAAAAAAATCATTGATAGACGAGATGAGATGTCAGGCCCGATATACTGACACCGGGAAATACTGCAGATGGCAGGCTAATGTGGCCCAACGGCACACTGTCAAGTAATCATTACCCATATCCACTATGGCTTCGCAACAGCCATAGGTTCATACCTATATGGTTTCACCTCTCGATATTTAATTTGGAGAGTTCCTACTTCAAAATCACTATCGCTTTCAGACATTTTACACAACCTCTCATGACCAAAGTCCATACATGTGTGCTTGATTTGCAAGTAAACACAGAACTACTCCCAGTCTGTTTGCCTTGAATGACGTCACGATGACTGTCCCCTGGCGGTAAAAGTGCGCGTAAGTGAAATGTAAACAAACCTTTGGAACTTGCGCAAACCAGTATATTTTAACTGGCTTATTCAATTTTAGCGTGCAAACTAGACACCAGGAAGATTGAATTTGCTTTTTGGGTCTTTCTTCTAGAAAATAAAGTTGATATTCTACATTCCACCTCCAACCCTTGCCTATGACCTTTAAATGGTAGAAACCAATTGGCTCTGTAGTGGAAGTTCATCAATGGCATACTTCTGCACCATCTGTAAGTAGATGTCTGATGTCACTGGTGTCAAAAAAGTAGGGCCCAATTACGCCAGCAGCGGTCACGGCACACCACACATTCAGGAGAAAAATAATCCATTAGTGTTAACATAATCTTGACTAACTTTGTGTATGTATATACAGTGGTGCTTGAAAGTTTGTGAACGCTTTAGAATTTTCTATATTTCTGCATAAATGTGACACCTCACCGAATCCAGGGACACATGTCGGCCGAAACGAATCCGAGATAATCGCAAAAGAAGCATTTTTTTTTCGAAATTTGTGATTTTTGTTTTTTCCATCATGTGCAAGTTGAGATCTTGAAGAATGCAATCAGTATTTCAGATAATAGATTGTTTTGTTGGAAAAGCATACATTTTTTGTTGCAAATTGTCTCGTTTTTGTCAGGACTGTAGCCTGCTGGGGGGTGTGGGTAAATTACCATATGGGCCATTCACATGATGATTTAAGTCTTTTGTTGTTGGTTTTTTTTTTTGCAAATCAGCTGTATGATACGAGCTGAGCTCGTGGCTACTTAAGCTGCATACAGGCATGTAATTTCACTATGGAATGAGCAAGCTAAACAGAGTGCAGAGGAGCTGAAACACCATGAAGCAAACAGACACACGGTTTTTACATCGGAGATAACCATGTAAAAAAACCCAACCAAAAAAACCCAACCAAAAGGAAGCTAGGATTACATTCCATCGAAGGCATTGGTGTGTGCAAGGCGCCGTTTCTCTTTCTGATGGGGGTAAGTTTATTAATCTAAGGCTGTGTAGTTATTTTTGCATGTAACGGAGAGTGTTGTGGTTTGGTTAAGTCTAGGTCACAACCGGACGTACGATTTTTTGGCCATGTGATTTTTGGCGTTTCCCAAATCGCTGCGTTTTTTTTATTGTTCATGGAGAAAGACGCGTGTTGGCCGTAAGTTTGTCTTGCAACCTGAAAAAAACGTAAGCGCCCGTAGAGTTTGTTTGACATGACAAAGAACCTCTGCGGCTCGAAAATCAGCACGTCACACGCGCGCTCTCGTGCGTTTCACACGCGCCCGCCGTGCGTTTCTTGTGGGTTTTGCATGTAGACCAGCTGTAGGAGCACGTACGGCCGGTTGTGACCGAGGCTTTACATGAAACTAGCGTTGTGTTAGTTGTGTCATCATCATGCTATCTTTCTTACAGTGTGAGTAATTTTTCAACCACAAAACGTTAAAGTATACTTTAGGACTTATTTTTGTACTTCATAATTGTTTTGGGCATACTTTGCATGGAAGGAAAATTGACGTGGTGATCTTTGTTTACATGAAAGTAGTATCGTGCTAGCTACTAGGAGGTAGAGCTTTCCTTAATATCATGCAAATGAGCACCATTATGTGCCCGCCCTACACCCAGAGTAGCTGAGATGGAAAACTTTGAGGGCAATTTTCTCCCTTTTCTGTTTTAAGAGGTATACACTTTCAAAAGGCCACACATTCTTCAAATATTGTCAAATCTCCACATGGAAGGCATCATTGGAAAGCTTAGAAACTGTACTTTCTGAATCTGTCAATAACTCAAAATGCCCCCAGGTGGACATGTGTCCCTGGATTCTGGATTTGGGCACAAATATGACCTAAAACATCAGCAGATTTTCACACAAGTCCTAAAAGTAGATAAAGAGAACCCAGTTAAATCAATGAGACAGAAATAGTGTTAGGTTTATATAAGTATTATTCTTGACCAAGAAGGCAGTAATTTATATTTGTGACAAAATTAAGGATTAATTTCGGTTCAGTTAAAATGACCTTCTGTCTCGGCTGGACACTGTTTGGGAACATTTTGCTTGTTTTGATATGAGATGTTTTGCTTATGACTGTCTTTGTTTAGGTTTGTTCTTATTTTTTGTTTACTTTCTTATAACATATCTTTGTTGAAAAATTCCGTATTTGCGTAAGCAATGACCTTTAAAATCTGTCTGTACCTTGCTATCATGTCATATGATCAGAAATATGCCATTATGTTATGATTTACACACACACTGATGGAGATTATTTGACCTGCCCCAAGATCAAGCTGCTCACTTGCTTGTCAAACACACACACATACCGGTACATCTGAACATTCCATTAGAACAGTGATGTAATTAAGATGTGACACACACACACACACACACACACACACACACATATTCAACAGACACAATAGCCGTTTAGAGAGATTATAATTTGTTATAAAAGGTGTTTGTAATATTTCATCTTTGGCGAGAATACTGTGAATAAACAGCAGTGAAACCAATCTCTGGTTCTCTGTTTTTTTTTTTTTGCGGTGTTCCATCCCAGATGTCTGGGTGGTATGAGGGCGGGGGTCCCGAGAAGTAAGTTGACTGATTGACCGTTTCCGACTGGGTGGACCCTAACAATTAGTATACTTGGTCATTTATTTATTGAGGAAAATGATTCAATATTACATATCTGTGAGTGGCAAAAGTATGTGAACCTCTCGGATTAGCAGTTAATTTGAAGGTGAAATTAGAGTCAGGTGTTTTCAATCAATGGGATGATAATCAGGCATGAGTGGGCACCCTGTTTTATTTAAAGAACAGGGATCTATCAAAGTCTGATCTTCACAACACATGTTTGTGGAAGTGTATCATGGCACAAACAAAGGAGATTTCTGAGGACCTCAGAAAAAGCATTGTTGATGCTCATCAGGCTGGAAAAGGTTACAAAACCATCTCTAAAGAGTTTGGACTCCACCAATCCACAGTCAGACAGATTGTGTACAAATAGAGGAAATTCAAGACCATTGTTACCCTCCCCAGGAGTGGTCGATCAACAAAGATCACTCCAAGAGCAAGGCGTGTAATAGTTGGCAAGTTCACAAAGGACTCCAGGGTAACTTCTAAGCAACTGAAGGCCTCTCTCTCATTGGCTAATGTTTATGTTCATGAGTCCACCATCAGGAGAAGACTGAACAACAATGGTGTGCATGGCAGGGTTGCAAGGAGAAAGCCACTGCTCTTCAAAAAGAACATTGCTACTCATCTGCAGTTTGCTAAAGATCATGTGGACAAGCCAGAAGGCTATTGGAAAAATGTTTTGTGGACAGATGAGACCAAAATTGAACTTTTTTGTTTAAATGAGAAGCATTATGTTTGGAGAAAGGAAAACACTGCATTCCAGCATAAGAAGCTTATTCCATCTGTGAAACATGGTGGTGGTAGTATCATGGTTTGGGCCTGTTTTGCTGCATCTGGGCCAGGACGGCTTGCCATCATTGATGGAACAATGAGTTCTCAATTATACCAGCAAATTCTAAAGGAAAATATCAGGACATCTGTCCATGAACTGAATCTCAAGAGAAGGTGGGTCATGCAGCAAGACAACGACCCTAAGCACACAATTGTTCTCCCAAAAAATGGTTAAAGAAGAATAAAGTTAATGTTTTGGAATGGCCAAGTCAAAGTCCTGACCTTAATCCAATCGAAATGTTGTGGAAGGACCTGAAGCGAACAGTTCATGTGAGGAAACCCACCAACATCCCAGAGTTAAAGCTGTTCTGTACAGAGGAATGAGCTAAAATTTCTCCAAGTCGGTATGCAAGACTGATCAACAGTTACCAGAAACGTTTAGTTGCAGTTATTGCTGCACAAGGGGGTCACACCAGATACTGAAAGCAAAGGTTCACATACTTTTGCCACTCACAGATATGTAATATTGGATCATTTTCCTCAATAAATAAATGACCAAGTACACTATTTTTGTCTCATTTCTTTAACTGGGTTCTCTTTATCTACTTTTAGGACTTGTGTGAAAATCTGATGATGTTTTAGGTCATATTTATGCAGAAATATAGAAAATTCTAAAGGGTTCACAAACTTTCAAGCACCACTGTGTGTGTATATATATATATATATATACACTCACCGGCCACTTTATTAGGTACACCTGTCCAACTGCTCGTTAACACTTAATTTCTAATCAGCCAATCACATGGCGGCAACTCAGTGCATTTAGGCATGTAGACATGGTCAAGACAATCTCCTGCAGTTCAAACCGAGCATCAGTATGGGGAAGAAAGGTGATTTGAGTGACTTTGAACGTGGCATGGTTGTTGGTGCCAGAAGGGCTGGTCTGAGTATTTCAGAAACTGCTGATCTACTGGGATTTTCACGCACAACCATCTCTAGGGTTTACAGAGAATGGTCCGAAAAAGAAAAAATATCCAGTGAGCGGCAGTTCTGTGGGCGGAAATGCCTTGTTGATGCCAGAGGTCAGAGGAGAATGGCCAGACTGGTTCGAGCTGATAGAAAGGCAACAGTGACTCAAATAACCACCCGTTACAACCAAGGTAGGCAGAAGAGCATCTCTGAAAGCACAGTATGTCGAACTTTGAGGCAGATGGGCTACAGCAGCAGAAGACCACGCTGGGTGCCACTCCTTTCAGCTAAGAACAGGAAACTGAGGCTACAATTTGCACAAGCTCATCGAAATTGGACAATAGAAGATTGGAAAAACGTTGCCTGGTCTGATGAGTCTCGATTTCTGCTGCGACATTCGAATGGTAGGGTCAGAATTTGGCGTCAACAACATGAAAGCATGGATCCTCCTGCCTTGTATCAACGGTTCAGGCTGGTGGTGGTGGTGTAATGGTGTGGGGAATATTTTCTTGGCACTGTTTGGGCCCCTTGGTACCAATTGAGCATCGTTGCAATGCCACAGCCTACCTGAGTATTGTTGCTGACCATGTCCATCCCTTTATGACCACAATGTACCCAACTTCTGATGGCTACTTTCAGCAGGATAATGCGCCATGTCATAAAGCTGGAATCATCTCAGACTGGTTTCTTGAACATGACAATGAGTTCACTGTACTCAAATGGCCTCCACAGTCACCAGATCTCAATCCAATAGAGCATCTTTGGGATGTGGTGGAACGGGAGATTCGCATCATGGATGTGCAGCCGACAAATCTGCGCCAACTGTGTGATGCCATCATGTCAATATGGACCAAACTCTCTGAGGAATGCTTCCAGCACCTTGTTGAATCTATGCCACGAAGAATTGAGGCAGTTCTGAAGGCAAAAGGGGGTCCAACCCGTTACTAGCATGGTGTACCTAATAAAGTGGCCGGTGAGTGTATATATTATATATATATATATATATATATATATATATATATATATATATATATATAAAATATTTTTTTCTTCTCATTTATCTAAAGGACAAACAGCTCTGTAGCTGGGATCTGTAGTCACACTAGGTTCTACACACAGTACTATAGCTTTTCTCGGTTTGTCAAAAACATTTTGCCAGATAGTTATTTACCTACTTATTACCAATCCAGGGGTTTCCAAACTTCTTGAGCAAATGACTTCAAACTGGCACATGATGAAATTTCTGCATCCACAAGCCTTGACCACCCTACATTTTTTTTTAATTCCATATTTACAATATAGGATGACTGTAATATTTGAACGTTTTTATGTCAGTAACATACATATGTGCAAGATAACTGACAAAAACCCAACACAATATTATTTACACTAAAGTTTGTTACCTGTATTCAGAATCAAGCCATTGTTCTAGGGTTCCCCTTAGTCTGGTTAACACCAGACCATATCACAAGTGAAATATGGTCTGGAATCCACCTATTGAATTTTTCATGGGGGAGGTGTGGTTTACGATTGTCAACGGCCGTTTATTGGACATTGCGAATGTCTATCATTTGGCGTATACGTAGCCCATGGCCAATCATGGCAGTTGTACCCGGTGACGTAGTTAGAGCGACGAAGAAGACAAAGAAGAGAAGGAAAGAGAAGGCAAAACAAAAATAGGAAAACAATGGCATCGAACGATTACTGCCGTTTGTGTAAGACAAATATGAGAGAAGCTGGACCCTCCGTCCAGCCTGATCGAAAGTTTGGTTCGTATCGCTCGCCGCCATGTTAAATGTGATCCATAAACAGTCCCAAATAAACTACAAGCTTCTGTTTGTCGAGTAGTATGCGTCACCGTCTTTCCACCCCTCCCCACTCTCTGATTGGCTCCCTAACTCAGGCGAGCCTTTAGACCATAGTTTCCATGTTGTCTTTTCAGATCGGAATGATTGTGCAAAGCAGCATGGGATTTCCCAGGCTAGGGTTCCCCTGGCTGCAGCTTCATAACCCTCTCATCTCCTGACAGAACAGGGAAATTCTCCATTTGTCCCCAACCTGTCACCAGTACACCTGCCCCACATCACCCTAGCTTCCACCTCAATGAAGAGCCATTCACCAGATGGCACCAAGCATGTTCCTGTCTGTTATCATGAATTCAAAGAAGTTTTTAGTGAAGGAAAGGCCAGTGGGTTACCTCCTCATAGACCTTATGACTTTGTGATAGACCTCCTCACTGGTGCCACACCTCCCCACTGTTGTATCTAGCCCCTCTCAATCACAGAACAGAACACTATGGAAGAATATGTTCAATAGGCACTGCAACAAGGCTACATCCATATCTCCAGCATCTGCAAGGTTCTTTTTTGTTGTGAAAGGGGGGGGGGGGTCTCAGACCATGCATCAATTACAGAGGACTAAACCAAATCACTGTGAAATACCCTTATCTGCTACCACTGGCACCTTCAACCTTAGAACTACTACGATCTGCCTGCAGTTTCACAAAACTGGACCTCAGGAGCATCTACAACCTGGTGCATATCCAGGAAGGAGATGTGTGGAAAACCATGTTTAGCACCACTTCTGGACACTATGAGTACCAGGTCATGCCATATGGGCTCTCTTGCATGCCCAGTGTATTTCACTGCCTAATCAATGATGTACTCAGAGAAATTGTAGGATGTGATGTTATCAACTACATAGATGACATCCCCATCTACTCCCCAGACGAGGAGAGTCACCAAGAACATGTGAAAACGGTATTCTCTTTACTCCTTGAAAATCATTTATACATTAAAGGCAGAGAAATGTGAATTCCATGCTTCTCAAACCTCTTTTCTGGGGTATGTTATCAGCATAAGAGGGGTCAGCATGGACTCCAACAAAGTACAACTGCAGTCACCACCTGGCTCACACCCACTACAGTGAAGGAGCTTCAACATTTCCTGGGCTTTGCAATTGATTATTGATGATTCATCCAAGGCTTCAGTGTGATTGCCACTTCTCCTCACTGCCCTACTCATAAAGGGCCTCAAGCATCTCCAGTGGAACCAAGGGACAGAGGATGCTTTTGCCCAACTTAAGTCGGCCTTCACCACGGCACCCATCCTCAAACACTCAGACCCTTCAAGACCCTTCACCATTGAGATTGACACCTCTGAATCTGGAGTGGGCTGTACCTTGTCCCAGCACTTTAAGGAGAAGCCCAAGTTACACTGAATAGGGCTCTTCTCCAAGAAACTTACACCAGCTGAACAAAACTACAATATAGGAAACAAAGAACTCATATGGCCCTTTTCCACTACCCTTTTTCAGCTCACTTCAGCTCGCTTCAGCTCACTTCAGCCCGACACGGCTCGCGTTTCGACTACCAAAAAACAGCACGACTCGGCTCGCTTCAGCCCTGCTTAGCCCCTAAAACTCGCACCGTTTTGGAGTGGGGCTGAAGCGAGCCAAAGCGAGCCGAGTGAGGCTGGGGGCGTGAGCAGACACTCCCCTGTGCACTGATTGGTGAGGAGGAGTGTCCTCACATGCCCACACACGCCCCGCGAGCACGCTGGGATCTGTAAACACCGCAAACCCGGAAAAAGAATAATTACGAGAATTTCTGAAGCCTTATGTGCCTCGCCTCATCTATACGCTCTTGCCAGTATCTGTTGGCGTTGTCGGTGACAACAAGCCACAGCACCAAGACCAGCAACACTAACGACTCCATGTCCTCCATGTTTATTGTTTACTATTTGGGTTGTGAGACTACCGCTTAAAAGCTCACTGATGTCACTGTTTGTGCTGCTTAACGACATCACGTTACGTCCACCCACTTTCGCTAACTCCACCCAATGTGTCCACCCACTTCCAGCCAGCATGGTTCAGCGCGGTTGTAGTCGAAATGCAACCCCAACAGCCCTGCTCAGCTCGACTCAGCTCGACTCAGCACGGCATGGCTCAGCCGCGTTTGTAGTGGAAAAGCGGCAATAGCCATCAAACTGGCCCTTGAGGAGTGGAGGCACAGGCTTGAGGGAGCCACACACTCATTTGTCATCCTCACTGATGACAAAAATCTAGAGTATCTCAAATCAGTAAAATGACTGAACCCATGACAGGCATGTTGGGCTCTCTTCTTCACCCAGTTCCAGTTCACCATCTCTTACTGTCCCAGTTCCAAGAACACATATGTGACGCCTCACCGAATCCAGGGACACGTCAGCTGAAACGAATCCGAGATAATCGCAAAAGAAGCATTTTTTTTCGAAATTTGTGATTTTTGTTTTTTTCCATCATGTGCAAGTTGAGATCTTGAAGAATGCAATCAGTATTTCAGATAATAGATTGTTTTGTTGGAAAAGCATACATTTTTTGTTGCAAATTGTCTCGTTTTTGTCAGGACTGTAGCCTGCTGGGGGGTGTGGGTAAATTACCATATGGGCCATTCACATGATGATTTAAGTCTTTTGTTTTTTTTTTCGCGAATCAGCTGTATGATATGAGCTGAGCTCGTGGCTACTTAAGCTGCATACAGGCATGTAATTTCACTATGGAATGAGTTACTAAACAGAGTGCAGAGGAGCTGAAACACCACGAAGCAAACAGACACGGTTTTTACATCGGAGATGACCATTTCTAGCAAAAAAAACCCAACCAAAAGGAAGCTAGGATTACATTCCATCGGAGGCATTGATGTGTGCAAGGCGCCGTTTCTCTTTCTGATGGGGTAAGTTTATTAATCTAAGGCTGTGTGGTTATTTTTGCATGTAACGGAGAGTGTTGTGGTTTGGTTAAGCCTAGGTCACAACCGGATGTACGATTTTTTGGCCATGTGATTTTTGGCATTTCCCAAATCGCTGTGGGTTTTTTTTTGGTTCATGGAGAAAGACGCGCGTTGGCTGTAAGTTTGTCTTGCAACCTGAAAAAAACTTAAGCACCCGTAGAGTTTGTTTGACATGACAAAGAACCTCTGCGGCCAGTCTGCGGCTCGAAAATCAGCACATCACACACGCGCTCTTGTGTGTTTCACGCGCCCTCCATGCGTTTCTTGCGTTTTTTGCATGTAGACCGGCCGTAGGAGCACGTACGGCCGGTTGTGACCGAGGCTTTATATGAAACTAGTGTTGTGTTAGTTGTGTCATCATCGTGCTATCTTTCTTACGGTGTGAGTAATTTTTCAACCACAAAAAGTTAAAGTATACTTTAGGACTTATTTTTGTACTTCATAATTGTGTTGGGCATACTTTGCATGGAAGGAAAATTGACGTGGTGATCTTTGTTTACATGAAAGTAGTATCGTGCTAGCTCGTAGGGGGTAGAGCTTTCCTTCATATCATGCAAATGAGCACCATTATGTGCTCGCCCTACACCCAGAGTAGCTGAGATGGAAAACTTTGAGGGCGATTTTCTCCCTTTTCTGTTTTAAGAGGTATACACTTTCAAAAGGCCATACATTCTTCAAATATTGTCAGATCTCCACATGGAAGGCATCATTGGAAAGCTTAGAAACTGTACTTTCTGAATCTGTCAATAACTCAAAATGCCCCCGGGCAGACATGTGTCCCTGGATTCTGGATTTGGACGCACACCAAACACGTGCGTCCAAATGCAGACACATGATCAACTCTGCACCTCAGATTCAAAAGCCAAAACAAAAATCCAGCATTATCACTGAATTTGGAAAAAAATTAAATCTTAACAGCTGAATTTACAAACAGAAACATTTGCACAGAACATTTATTTACTTCAAAAAGCACAAACCATTTACCTTTGTATGGCCAGCCATGTTCTATGCAAAGCCTCCATAAATCAGAAGCGCTATTAAGTTTTCTGACCAAATCACATTGAGATCACGAATTATCATGTTGTGGAAGACTGTATCTCAAAAGTAGCCAAAAAAAAAATACTTACATGAAAGAAGTTGCCTTAAATGTTTTTATTATACAGAACCAATGCAAGTGTGTGTGATTTTACTGGAGAACACTGAGCTCTAAGTTTCTTCCATTAATTTTTAAGTTGGGTCCCTTATTGGGAGACCTGCCCTAGGACTGCACAAGGACCACCCCAAACCAAAATGGTGGCTCTTATTAAAATCATTGTAACAGGACTTTCTTCGTTTGAAACATAGACTTCTGATTGGCTAAAACATTTTCCACTATTTTTCAAAAGAAAACAGACATATGAGAGTTTTTGTTAAAAACTCTGATAATTATAACACAAGAGGGAAGAACAATATTCATATCATGAAAATAAACTCAAAATCAGAACAGGACTTTTGCTTTTTCAGCTGTCACATTATATAATTCTCTGCCCAACTATGTTAAAAACTCTGTGACTAATAAGATAATAATATTTTTGCCAGGACCACTTTGTCAAGTAGCTTTATTTACATTGCAATATTTGCAACAAGTTGTATTTGGGGGTGGCTCTGTTCTGGGACCTCACTGCCCTCCCATATGCATACATGAAAAGCTTTGGGGCAGGGAGAGCACACCACCCTGCCCTACCATGTGTTTACATGGAAAGGCTAAAGCAGGGAGAGCTGCAGCACGCGCACACACACACACACACACACACACACACACACACACACACACATAGGGTACAGAATAGAGTAGGCATCAATGACAACAGAGATGACATTCATTAAGGTCAGAATATGGGATCTCCCTGCCCTTCCATTTGCCTGCATGGAATGGCTAAAGCAGGGAGGAGGGAGGGTGGCAGCAACAGAAATGGCATGGATTAACGGACCTCCCTGCCCTTCCATGTGCCTACATGGAAAGCCTTGAGGCAGGTAGAACAGCTCCCTGTCCTTCCATGTGCCTCCATGGAATGGCTAAAGCAGGGAGGGCGGCAGCAATGGAAAGCACACATCCCTGCCTTTCCATGTGCCTGCATGGAATGGCTAAAGCAGGGAGAGCAGCAGTAAAGACTGTTTCTATTAGAAGGTCTGTATAAGACTGAAGCACCCACCCCTTAACTCTCTAGGGTCTGAGGGTATTTCCTGGCACTCTAATGATTTTGGCATACTCTGATTTTGTTGTCAATTTCAACAAATCTAAGCAGTATTTTCAAAGTCATATGACTTTTTTTGTATTCAGCACAAGTTCAGCTACAGTAATATCCATGTAGTATACAGTGGTGCTTGAAAGTTTGTGAACCCTTTAGAATTTTCTATATTTCTGCATAAATATGACCTAAAACATCATCAGATTTTCACATAAATCCTAAAAGTAGATAAAGAGAACCCAGTTAAACAAATGAGACAAAAATATTATACTTGGTCATTTATTTATTGAGGAAAATGATCCAATATTACATATCTGTCAGTGGCAAAAGTATGTGAACCTTTGCTTTCAGTATCTGGTATGACCCCCTTGTGCAGCAATAACTGCAACTAAATGTTTCTGGTAACTATTGATCAGTCCTGCACACCGGCTTGGAGGAATTTTAGCCCATTCCTCTGTACAGAACAGCTTCAACTCTGGGATGTTGGTGGGTTTCCTCACATGAACTGCTCGCTTCAGGTCCTTCCACAACATTTCCATTGGATTAAGGTCAGGACTTTGACTTGGCCATTCCAAAACATTAACTTTATTCTTCTTTAATCATTCTTTGGTAGAACGACTTGTGTGCTTAGGGTCGTCGTCTTGCTGCATGATCCACCTTCTCTTGAGATTCAGTTCATGGACAGATGTCCTGACATTTTCCTTTAGAATTCGCTGGTATAATTCAGAATTCATTGTTCCATCACTGATGGCAAGCCGTCCTGGCCCAAATGCAGCAAAACAGGCCCAAACCGTGATACTACCACCACCATGTTTCACAGATGGGATAAGGTTCTTATGCTGGAATGCAGTGTTTTCCTTTCTCCAAACATAACGCTTCTCATTTAAACCAGAAGTTCTATTTTGGTCTCATCCGTCCCCAAAACATTCTTCCAATAGCCTTCTGGCTTGTCCACGTGATATTTAGCAAACTGCAGATGAGCGGTAATGTTCTTTTTGGAGAGCAGTGGCTTTCTCCTTGCAACCCTGCCATGCACACCTTTGTTGCTCAGTGTTCTCCTGATGGTGAACTCATGAACATTAACATTAGCCAATGTGAGAGAGGCCTTCAGTTGCTTAGAAGTTACCCTGGGGTCCTTTGTGACCTCGCCGACTATTACACACGTTGCTCTTGGAGTGATCTTTGTTGATCGACCACTCCTGGGGAGGGTAACAATGGTCTTGAATTTCCTCCATTTGTACACAATCTGTCTGACTGTGGATTGGTGGAACCCAAACTCTTTAGAGATGGTTTTGTAACCTTTTCCAGCCTGATGAGCATCAACAACGCTTTTTCTGAGGTCCTCAGAAACCTCCTTTGTGGAAGTGCCATGATACACTTCCACAAACATGTGTTGTGAAGATCAGACTTTGATAGATCCCTGTTCTTTAAATAAAACAGGGTGCCCACTCACACCTGATTGTCATCCCGTTGATTGAAAACACCTGACTCTAATTTCACCTTCAAATTAACTGCTAATCCTAGAGGTTCACATACTTTTGCCACTGACAGATACGTAATATTGGATAATTTTCCTCAATAAATAAATGACCAAGTATAATATTTTTGTCTCATTTGTTTAACTGGGTTCTTTTTATCTACTTTTAGGACTTGTGTGAAAATCTGATGATGTTTTAGGTCATATTTATGCAGAAATATAGAAAATTCTAAAGGGTTCACAAACTTTCAAGCACCACTGTATATGTCATCATTGTACTTTAAAAAAAATAACAGATAAGTGAAGATGTTGTAAAAAGCAGTTTCAGAACTGTGTTGCAATGTGTGAAAAAATCATGACCTTACCAATTCTGTCGAACCATTTTTGTCACTTGAGGTGATTCTGTTCAGTCTTTGTAATGGATCAAGCACAAAAACTTAAATCTGCTCCATTGATTTGGACAATGAACTGGCCATCAAAAAAAATCTGCCCTATTGTTTTGGGATAAAGGGTTAGCAGTGGGAGGGGTATCAATGAGAAGTTTAAAAAATTTCCATTTAT